>NC_056728.1:1448094005-1448256505 GCF_019279795.1 Protopterus annectens
CAGAACCCTGGGCCACAACCATTGGGAGTAACACACCCCTCCCTGATCACTCATCCTATGCAACATCCTGACCCCAAAATGTGGCCATCCAAGCAAAATGAGGTGGCCCATACTTTTATGTGTGACAAACACACACCTCCAGACTAGTCAAACAGTCTGACACACACAAGACCCTCCATGTGCAGTCAACCATTGAGGAGAGCCCAGTGCAAAGCACTGGTGGCTATAAGCAAACATATCTGCCCAAGACACACACCCTCCACATATCCTATCCCCTACAACTGTATATGGAGTCTACCTGTCATCCTGATCCTATCTGAATTATATTACCCAACTGTGGACTGGAAATCAGACCAGGCCAAAACATAAATGCACAGAGATTCCACAATTGTAATGTATTGCCAAGGTGCCGAACCATCTCCATGGCATCAGCAGTCAATTGCTTGTAGGCACACTCCTCAAAAGGCTGGATAGTGCAAGAATGTGTAGTATTTGACCCATAAACCTTGTGTGTGCACCTTCCATCCCATATTCCTCTGGTAAATTACTCTGATGATCTGAGGAGGTATGTCACTAGGTACTGAAACAGTACATGACAGTGTCAAATGGCATATATGACAGATGTCTGCTAAAACCATCCCTGTAACCCCTGCAACCCATGAAATTACTGAGAGAAATTGTCAGAATCATTATATGATCCATTGTCCCCACAATCTCCAAATATCCTGCACCAACAGGCTGAGAGGTATGGCCATAGCACAAAATAAACTGAACTGGAGTACAAAAATCTCTGGTATGGAGTCCCACATATGCTAAAGAAGGATATACTGGGCATGCTTAGGATTTAGAGAAATATCAGTAGGATCTATGAATGAACAGGCCTTTCCCAACCAGTGCACTTTCCATTGCTCCACCTTAGCAGTCCTGAAGATGTCTGGCACCATAGAAGTCACTTTTATTAGATTCAGTCTCATAGGCCCTGTGGCACACGTGATAACTGTGCAACACTATAGTATAAATAATTAGTTAGGTAGGAGTTCTAATCTCAGTCTTGGCAAATGTAAAAGTGTGTCTATTCACAAATAAAAGCTTTTGGGTCCATTCAAAGCCAGTGCACTTCCCCTTTCCCTACTTTAGCAGTCTTGCAGATATCAGTCATCTTACATGTGCCTTCTATCAGATTTTAGCTCCATAAGCTCTGTGGCACATGTGCAAACTGCATAACATGATAGTACAAATAACTAGTTAGGTAGGAGTTCTAATCTCAGTCCTGACAAATGTAAAAGTGTGTGTGCGTTCACAACTAAAAGCTTTTGGGTCCATTCAAACCCAGTACACCTACCCTTTCCCTACTTTAGCAGTCTTGCAGACATCAGTCATATTAGATGTGCCTTCCATTAGGCCTTAAACCCATAAGTTCTGTGGTGTATGCAATAAATGTATAACATGATAGTGTAAATAATTAGTTAGGTAGGAGTTCTAATCTCAGTTCTGGCAAATGTAGAGGTGTGTGTTTGATAGTTGTGTGTGCAAAACTGAGAGAGTTGTGTGTTTGTTTATGGGTGATACAGTTTATGCCTTTCCCACCCATGACACTTCACAGTGTCCCACCTTATCATTCCATGATGATATCAGTCTGTTATCAGCAACCTTGGCTAGCACTTTGTAAGAAGAACTATTTTGAAATGTTTCCCACCAACTGCCCTACTTTATCAGTCCTGCTGATGTCATTACCCATATCAGCACCTTTGACCACCTCTCAACCCAGTAAGCTCTATCGCATGCTGTAAGTACATAATCCTATGGTACAAATCACTAGTTTGATAGGGGTTCTGCTCTCATATCTGGCAAGTGTAAGTGTGCCTGTTTGTAGGACAAAGTATTTTGATAGGTTAAATACCCATTGCACTACTTTATCAGTCCTGCTGATGCCATTCCCTTTATAGGTTCACATGTGTGTCGTAGGTAATGGCCCAGGAGCCTTAACAAGCCCAGCACATAGAAGGGCCCTGCCTTTGTGCCACTTGATGTTACATCCCAATGTCTGTATCAAGTATAGCCACTGCAGTGATCCTTAGTCTGACTGTCTATTACCCATCCATTCATCAAGATTTCTCTGGTATAGGGTCAGTTAGGTGGTCTGTGTGACATGTATGGGAAGTGTATTCCAGGGCATGTGCACTCTCTTGGTGAGGGACATGTCCCACCAGCATGTTGTGGTGATTGCAGTACTGAGGTAGAGGTCTCTACAGTGTGTGGTGTGGATGGATTTATATGTAGCATTTCTAAACCAGCTGGGTCAGGCATGGTTTTGTAAGTCAAGCACAGATAGCTGCTAATTAGGTGATATGACACAGAGAATAGCTTTGGTCTGCTGAGTCTGTCTGTGTAGGATGTGTGTTTAATGCCTAGGTACCCCTTTGTGAGGTACTTCTGTGGCTTCTCCAGTTGTAGCAGGTGTCCAGTGAGGTACATGGCAAATGGGTCATACTACTTGGGGACTGGTCTAATGAGGGAATAGTAGACAGAGATCATTACCTCTGTCTTCCTGGATGCAAAACCCTTGGTAATGCAATATGCCATATAGAAGGATTTCCTGACCACAGTGGCAATGTGGTGCTTGAAGGAGAAGTTGCTGTCAATCTGTGTCCCCAGATCTCTAATAATGCCTATAATGTTCATTGGGCTTCCATTGATGTGGAACTTACTGGGAACTGAGTTTTTTACCAAAGGGGATGATGATGCATTTTGGGGGGGTTAAGCTTCTGGCCATGGTTTCTATACCACTCAATGGTCTCAGTGAGGTCTTTCTGTAGGATGTCTGCATCACTGTGGAATTCATGATAGGCCCCAGCTTGCAGTCCTCTGTGAACTTGGTCAGCCAGAGTAACTCTGTGTTGAGCTGGACTCCTGAGAAGTAGATGCTGGACAGGACACTATCCAGTACTGATCCCTGTGGGACTCCACTCATGACTGCTTGCCAGTCTGACTTGGAGTTTGCCGCTGTCACACTGTGTGTTCTGTGAACCACTTTGCAAACCACCCACTGATATAGGGGTTGATGCCTAGTTTGTTGGGTTTACCAATAATCCCTCACTGAGGAATGGTATCTGAAGCCTTGGTCAGATTGAGGTAGGCTGTATGCAGTGCCTTACTGTCATACACAGACATGGTGACTCACTCAAAGACATCATCCAGGTTGAGCAGGCATGATCTGTCATTCACAAAGCCAAACAGTGTGGGGTCCAGAGTTAGGATATCACCCATATCTTGTTCAATCAGGACCCTGATGATGCACCCATATCCATATATAGTAGTCTTGTCAGGCTAACAGCCCAATAATCCCCAGGGTCTATATATGCTACCCCTTTATGGAGGAGGGATGTCTGTAGCAGTGTGCCATTTTGGGAGGCCAAAGCCAAAGGTGAAGCTCTGATTGACCAGGCCACACAGATGTGGTGCTTGGTCTCCTTGTCTGTCATGAAGGACACAGACACGGATATGTTGGGGTCCCATGGAAGCTGTATCCTTGCCTGTGGACAATGCAGGTCTAACCGGGCTTACAGTTATGCTGGGTGTCTGGCATTCATCTGCCATTGTGATTGTCCCCTTGGGGGGGGTAAAGCTGGCATTGACTGTGTTGGCAAGACTGTGGCCAATATCTGTTGTGTCATGATAGGAATCAGCATTGTACAGTAACTCACAGCACTTGTGGTTATTGCTGTGGAGGTTGTTGATATAACTATTAAAGGCTTTTGTGATTGTTGTCAGTGTTTTCTGCAAATCTGCCTTCATAGCTGCCTGTAGGTGATTCCATGAGGGATCCCACGTTGTGTTTGAGGCTAATAAGTGGGTTCACCAGTCTTGGGACACCACCATTTTCTGCAACAGTGTCCTGCTTATGTTGTACACTTTAGTAATGCCAGGGGACCATCACAATGGCTTCCAGTGTTTTGAGGACAGTGTTTGTGTTCTGTTGGCTATGGCTAATACCATGCTTCCATGTACATGTTTGTGCAGTGCATATGTGTATGATGCGACAGTCATGCAGCTATTTCCCATTGGCATGGGTGCAGTAAAGTCATCCATCCCTGTTTTTATGACTACAATGTCAGCATTGGAGAGGTTTATCAAGGTGGTTACCTTTGTGGGGGGTGCAGGTGTGATGTTGGGCTCCATGTTGATTACATCATGTTTGGATCTGACCAGGTAGGCATTGAAAACTGTGGTCGAACAACAGTTCCATTTGTAAGTAATAAATACAAGTCAAGGTTGCTGGATCCCTACTGGGGGTCAGTATGAGCCAGTTCAGGCCATTGTAACTGATGAATTCCATGAAGCATTGGGTCAGTGTACTGGTGCTTGACTACTTTCCCCAAGTAATGGAGGGGTAGTTGAAATCTCTTACTATGTCAGTCTTGGTTTGGACCTTCATAGATGCCAGGGTGTTGAGGAATGTGCATTAACAGTCTAGGGGCATAGCTGAGGACCAATAGCAGGCTCTAGTGTGGATTACACTATCCCCCAAAGTCAGTTTTACAGGAAGTACCTCCGATGCATTATGCTGGGATACTAGTCAGAAGCTGTGCATATCCATTATGGATATGGAGACAACACCACCTGTGGAGGTGTGGTCCATGTTTTAGTGCTGACAGCTGTGGAATGCATCATAGCCTGTTTGTGCAGGGCTGCTGTCTACTGCTGTGAACCACCTCTCCATTCCAGTACAACTGTCAATGTCCTCCAGTTTAAGGAGTGCTTTAAGTGACTGCATCATGACAGTTAGATGTCTACTGTTGAGCAACACGACCCTCAGATTGCATACATGTGTTGCTGTTGCGGTGGTAATTTGATTTGGAACACTGCCTAATAAGGCACTATAGGGGTGGCAAGACACTTACGCTGTACCTGGAAACCCAGGGCTGACAGATTTAGGACATCTCTTTCAAGGCATTGAGATCTGTCAATCATGTTATCTCAACTGGAGAGATACTGTATCCCCTGAGAATGGCGCACAACATGTAAGCCAATGTTGCAGTCAATTATCTGTTGATAGCACTGCAGCATCAGTCTGGGTGATGTCAGTATACTGCCAAGGGCTACTGTCACACCTTTCTGGACCACATAATCTGAGTTTTCAACCATGTCTCTTGTCATTTAACCCAGGGAGGTGTGTCTCCAGTTATTCACACCCACATGGATGATGACAGAGTGAGACTTGTAGCTGGTGTGGAGTGGCCTGACTGGGTGTGTCATGTGTTGGATGCTGGCACGTGATAGACAGTTGGCTCTTACCTCTTCCATAATCAACAAAGTGAATGGTACAACTATGTGCCGCAGTACTGAGTTACCCCATGATCACTGTATTGTGCAAAGTGGTCAGACTTAGGAGCTTTAATTGAGGGGCACACTGTGTAGGTGACATATGTGTCCTTTGGCATGTGCTATGTCATGGTGTCTGAGTGTGTGTCTGTCTTGCTGGTCTGTGCTGTTTTTGTAAATATCCATTGAGTCCCTCTGTGAAAGTGGGTGTGTAGCTTTTCAGTGTATGCCAGGGCTGTCATAGTGGGTGTTGTGGTGAGCTATGTGGTCCACATGGTGTGGTACAAGTGTTGATCTCATTCTCTTGACCAGCTAATCCAGTATTTGCTGGAGAGTGCATATTTCCACATTTGGATATATATTGGTAACTCTCACTGGTCTGAGTGTTTGGAGTTTAGAGGAGATGGTTGTCTGTGTACATGAGGCAATTGCAACAGTGCCTCAGAATGGACAAGTACACCAGGTTAATGGGTGAAAGCATAGAAAACTGCACGTCAATCATGCCAGGAGGGATGGTCGTAAGTAATAAGTACTGGGGCTAATTCCATGATGAACGAGTACTGCTGATGACTCCCAGGTGTGATACACTTATTGATATAATAACCTGTCAAAGTGCAAAGCTATAATGCCATGTAAAATGCAAGACAGAAAGAACTAGCAAGATGTACGGTAGAAACTGAAGGCAGACTTCCTGCCACCTGTAATACTTTACCTCGGCTGTGCAGTTATCAGCACCTTTGGCCAATTGTAAGCCTAGTAAGCTCTGTAGCATGTGCAGTAACTGCGTAACTCTATAGTAGACATAATTAGATAAGCAGGAATTCCCATCCCAATACTGGCAAGTGTGTGTGTGTGTGTGTGTGTGTGTGTGTGTGTGTGTGTGTGTGTGTGTGTGTGTGTGTGTGTCATATCTTGTGTGGCTGATGCCATTTTGATGTGTGTACCATACATGGCAGGTGACTACCTCCTGATGCCATTACTTTGTATAGTGTGGTAAAGGCATCTGCCTCATATGCAGCATGTGAAACCATTGTACAGGCCATACCAGTACTCTATGTAGATGTGTCTGGAACATCCAGAAGTTTGGAACCTATTAGTGCTCTGTCTGCCTTAACAATGCCCACGTATGTCATATAGTTGCCAAGTAGGCCACAGTGAGTGTACTGACAAATATGTCAGCATCAGGTATCATATCAGATTGAAACAGCATACTGATGCAATGTCTGCTACCCTCACACTTGTCCATGCTAGTAGGTGCAATCCATGAGTCCACATGCTTGGCTTTATAAGTGAATTGTTGATGTAATGGGTCACATTAAAGGTCAGGAAAGGTATGGACTGACATATTGTGGTCTCAATCAGTATATTTCAGAAACAAATGGCATCTTAACAGGTGTGTGTTGTTGTTTGTCTTTTCGGCTTTTTCCCGGTTGCCGCGGTGGTGCAGCGGTAGCATTGTTGCCTCACAGCAAGAGGTTCTCCTGTTCAATTCTCGGCTGGAGTGCCTTCTGTGTGGAGTCTGCATGTCCTCCCCGTGGTCGATTGGTGTTCGAAAGAGATGCATGAATGGGCATGCCTTCATTGAAGGTTGGGTTTCGGGCTGGCAACTTGGCACCATAAAAATCTACTGCCAGTCATTAGTGGACTGGAGTTTTGCTGTGGCGACCTCTAACATTTTATATCCACTGTATAACAATAATGTTTCACACATGTCCCTACCTTAGTCTGTTTATCCAACACATTTTGCTGGTGTCTGTCCAGACGTCTTGCACTTACAGGATGTGAGGTATGCTACAGAAATGTTACATTCTCTTCAGATAGGCTCCTGTAGTGACCACTGTGATGCAATACAATTAACACCACCGTAAGTTAACTTGCGCATAAAGCAATATGGCTATTAGTCATAGTAGTGTGCATGTTAACTTGCATGCCCTCTACATGGCTGGGGTATTGCCAAAGCACAACTGAACAATTCCATACCCACCAACTTCAGGCTGCTGTCCCATATGCAGACCAGAGTAACCTATGTAGTTGTGGGACAGAGGTTTTGTCAGAAGACTCACATGTGCCCTTGGAAAAGGATGGATGCAGTATGTCTGCACATTTACAGTACACCAAATACTACACAATTTGCTGTCCCTCACCATAGATTTGCACATCTGTCCATTAGAAATCCCCATCCACAACTGCAATCAGACCTGGCACATACATGTCGATACTGTACAGATGCAAGTATGTCTCATACAGTAGTCTACTAATCTCCACTGGGACATTACCTGCACACTCCTTGTCCATTGTTGTCTGCCACCCACCTCCAGCAAGTGGAGCTTTCTACCCTGGTGTTGTACTGTGATGAGTGGCCCAAGCTTGGCAAGGAACTCATTTGGTGTCTGTGGGGGCTGCATGGCTGACCTCCCACCTGTGGCTGTGGGGTCCCTGGCCACAACAGCAGCCCTTTGCCAGGTATGGCATATGAGGTCAGTGGCATGATACTGCACCTGCTCATATGCACATGGGGGCAGGCCCAACTAATTCACCCTGTGGACAGGGTCATCCAACAGGGTGGTCCTCTCCCACAGATATTGCTGGCTTTGGCCCAACAGTACTGTGTGGTTCTGTATTATGGCTTCCATCATCAGGTCACATTCCTCTGGTGAAAAGGTCTCCTGCCAGTGATGTGACATTGCACCTGGTAGACACTAACAGGGAAACAGATCACAGGACCCCATACATTTGGCAACAGTATCTACAGTATCTGCACATGTGCCTTGAATACCAGTAGCCAACACTCACAACCATAGCAGTAGCCACCACTTCCAACCACATTATACCCCTGTAATCTATCAGCACAGTATCAGCTTGCATTACACTCCTGCCCTGATGAATCATATTGTCCACAGTGAGGGTAAGTTGTTTGCATAATCTGTCATTCCTCATTCAGGTCTGTGTAAATGGATGACATTAACCATCTTCCATGCGGATGATGTTTGGATAGTGCTGTGGCTTGGTGTGACTACAGTGTGTAATGCAGCTGAGAGCACATGCCTGAGTTCATGTAGGATGCAGACAGGGATGATATGATGTCACATGGATACTTACATTTGTTGCCTTTCAGTAGGCAATATGTACCTGTCCACTGGTGATGAGGGGAGGGGTGTGGGTGCAGTACATTACATATCCACCTATAGTGATGCTGAGCCAGGAGGGGATGTTTGCCCTAACTCTATCTACATCAGGTTGCCTGTAGCTATGTTGTGTGTGTATATGATCTGATCGGCCACCATTACAGGTTGGGTTGTTATGTTGCCTCCGAGATTGCAGAGATATGGGAAGATGGCCTTGTGATTGTCCTTGATGGATGTCTCCATTTTGTACTCACAGTTGGCTTTACAGTAATCCACCTGTTACCCTATATGCCTGTTCAGACAATGGCTAGCTTGATGCCAGGTTGGTTCCTGCCCCTACTTTGCCCTGTACAGTCACTATGGGGACCAAGTCTGTGGTTTGTGTAATGCTGTTGTCCAGCAAAGGGGATTTCTCTACATTGGTGGAGACAGGTATGACAAGCAAGGTATTGCTGAGTATATACAGCCATCTATGTGTTCAATCAGTTGTTTGTAGTGAGCATGGTCACAAAGTCATAACACAGTTGGACACCTCCCCAATTTAGTCATGATAATCATGCTTACTGTACTAACCATGGCTGTGTCAGGGGAATGAAACAACCAGTAGCTGTAGAAATGACACTCTTTTGGGTGCACAGTAACTGAGATTACAGACATGTACAACACGTACAGCTGTTTTAATTGACATTTTGCATTCCATGTCTGTTTTCTTGAGGTGAACACATGCACCTACTTATACTGACATGTGTATAGCTAATACCTTACATACATGTCGGCTCTATGTCAGTATGGCACACTAAATTCACACTCTTGCTTCTCAGTCATCCCTATCAACCTGTTACAGCAG
The DNA here is from genome assembly GCF_019279795.1 of Protopterus annectens. Lineage (NCBI taxonomy): Eukaryota > Metazoa > Chordata > Ceratodontiformes > Protopteridae > Protopterus > Protopterus annectens. The sequence goes on from NC_056728.1 coordinate 1,448,103,300, forward strand.
GACATCTGTAGGATGCCATGCATACATGCATGTAGATGCTGTACAGATACAAGTATGTCTCATACAGTAGTATGGGACAAATTCAGTGACAGTGTCTCAATATTGCTGTAACATAATTGAGTCATTCAATAGCACAGTAGCCTTTGCATTGACAGGCATTCCCTGGAGGATGTCCAACAGTCATATGGCAGGAAGAGAGGGCAAAGGCTAGGAGGGTGGTATTGAGGTTAAGAATTATTAATGTTGGCAGTATGAGTGGTATAGGGACCCAGATAGCTGATATGATGGCCAGGAAATGGTTGATGTATTGTGTGTGTGAAAGAGACCACATGGAAGTGAATCATGGCTGGGTGTATGGTAAGCAGGTCACAATTGTGCTATCAAGGTATAGACTGGAGGTGGAAGGGAGTAGGGCTACTGCTGAAGGAACAGTATGCCAAGACTGTTTATGGAGGATGACATAAGTGTCTGATAGAGTGATGTTTCTGAAGCTGTAAGCTGATGGTGTAATGATGACTGTGGTTAGTGCATATGCTATACAAGTTGGTTGTGCAATGGATGAGAAAGAGAAATGTGACATCAGTTGGATGACATGGTGATGACTGTACCCAAGGGTGACAGACTGGTCATTGCAGCAGATGGCAATGGGCATGTTGGTGAAGGGAACAGAGGGGATGGGGAATTGACGGTTCCCTATTACATGATCGAAGATTTACTTAATCGAATAAGTAAAGCTCGAACTTGTAATATCAAAACCGTAAATTGTCGAACGGCCGATTTAACTCAAGGAAACATTTCCCTTGGTCATTCTCTGGAGTATGCCTGTTTTTCCAATTTGGAGTGATCTCGGAGTTTATATATTTAAGTAGGTGGTTGTGATGGGCACAGCCCCCCACACTGGGGGTGATTTCGGATGTAATTCTTTTTTTTTTTTGATTCAGTCAAGGGAAGTGTTTCCCTTGATTGAATCAGCCATTTGACAATATTAGCTGTCAATATTACAAGATCGAGCTTTAGATATTTGATTAACTAAAGCTTCAATGATGTAATATAGACACAAATTGATGGGTATGTATGGTGTTAAAAGGAGTGGAGATGGTGAGATGGTAGTGGATTCTGCAAAAAGGATGGACATGACTATGGTGAATACACAGTATAACACGAGGAAGGAGCATAGGGTGATATGCAAGAGTGGAGTAAGATGCATACAGGTGGAATATATCCAATGTAGTAGGGCCAGTTTGAAGGAGCTTGGAGACTGTAAAGTGATGACAGGGGAAAGTGTATTTAGGCAGCAGAGAATGTTGGTATGTGAGATGATGTTGGTGATCGGGATGAAGAGGAGTGTGGGGGCAGCACCAAGGATAAATTGGTGTGAATTGGAAAAGTGTGCTTGTGAGCTGGAGTTCAGGAAAGAGTTGAGACAGGCACTGGGTGGCAGGGACAATCTAACAAATATCTGGTTAAGTACAACAGAGCTGGTAAAGGAAACAGATAGATGGGTGTTTGAGGTGACATGTGGATGGAAGAAGCAGTATAAGGACACATGTTGGTGGACTGAGGAAGTACTAGACAATTGGGATTGTCAGAGAGATGAAGAAAGTAGGCAGGAGTATGAGGAGATTATGTGCATGGCAAAACGAGAGGTGGCAAAGGCTGAGGATGGGCATATGAAGAGTTATATGTCAGGTTGGATACTAAGGAGGGATGACAGGATTTGTACTGATTGGCTGGACAGATGCACTGAGCTAGGAAATATTTGCAGCAGTTAAGGGTGATAACGGGTAAAGAAGTATATATATACTCACAAGTGAGGAGAGTGTGTTGAGGACATGGACAGTGTACCTTGTGAGGCTGATGAATGAAGATGAATGAAGAGAATAAGACAGAGAAGGTTGGATTATGTGGGTATGGTGAATCAGGAAGTGCAATGACTTAACAAGGAGGATGTAAGGATAGCTATGGAGAGGATGAATACTGGCAAGCCTATTGGTCCACATTACACACCTGTGGAAGCATGGGGCTATTTAGGTGAAATAGCAGTGGTGTGTTAGCCAGACTGTTTACTGATATCCTGGGAAGTGTGAGACTGCATGAGGAGCGGAGAGAAAGTGCTTGGGTATGGTGTTAAGAATAAGGTTGATGTGCAGAGCTATGATAACTACAGAGGGATAACATTGACCTGTCATAGCATGAATTTATGGGTAAGAGTAGTGGAAGCTAGGTTACACAGGTAGGTGAGGCGTACTGATCAGCAGTATGGTTTCATGCATGGAAATGGCACTACCAATGTGATGTTTACTCTGAGATTGTTACTGGTGGAATACAGAGAAGGTCAGGAGTTGCTCTGTTTCTCTCTGGACTTACAGAAAGCATGTGACAGGGTGCCTAGGCAGGTGTGTGGTATTGTATGATGAAGTCATGAGTGGAAGAGATGTATGTAAGAGTGGTACAGGATATGTACAAGGGTGGTGTGACAGCATTGAGGTCTGCATTGGGATTGATAGATGTGTTTAAAGTGGAGGTAGGATGACATCAGGGATAGCCTTTTCTGATCTGCAGTGGTGATGGACAAGTTGACAGACAACATCATACAGGAGTGCCCACTGATTATGTTGTTTGCAGATGACATTGTGATCTGTATTGAGAGTAGGGAACAGCTTTTGGAGACCTTGGAGAGGTGGACATATGCTGTAGAGAGGAGAGAAATGAAGGTCAGCAGCACTAGGACAAAATATCTGTGTGTGACTGAGAGGGAGGATAGCGGAATGTTGAGGATGCATGGTGTACAGTTGTCAAAGGTGGATGTGTTCAAATGTTTGGGATCAACATTTCAAAGTAATGAGGACTATGGAGGACAGGTGAAGAAGAGAGTACAGGCAGGATGGAGAGGGTGGAGAAGAGTGTCAGGAGTGATATGTGACAGATGAGTACCAGTAAACATGCTATGTAAGGTCTACAAGAGGGTAGTGAGACCACCTATGTTATATGGGCTGGAGATAGTGGCATTGACAAAAAAGCAGGAGTCAGAGCTGCACATGGCAGTGTTACAAATGTTATGATTTCCAATGGGTGTGACATGGGTGCACAGGTTTAGCAATGTGTATATGACAGGTTCAGGCCATGTTGGATGGATATGAGACAAAGTTGGAGAAGCAGCATTATATCTATTTGGACATGTGCTGATGAGAGGTGCTGAGTATATTGGGAAAAGGATGGTAAGGATGTAGCTGCCAGGTAAGAGGAAGAGAGGAAGGCCTCAGATAAGGTTTCTGGATGTGGTGAGAGAGGGCATGCAAGTGTTTGATGTGAGAGAGCAAGAGTCAGAGGACATGCAGAAATGGCAGCAGATGATACACTGTGGCAATCCTGAATGAGAAAAGCCAGAGGATAATGAAGGGGGATGTTGTAATGTCAGTCTTCACAGATTTGGCAAGGATTTGACAGACATACACATATGCAGAGCACTGGACAGTTGAATGGTATGAACTTGGCATATAACATGCAATTCAACACACACACATCTGCAGCAGTACTTCACTCTGCACATGCTCTGTATAGTTGTCTTATATGTACAAGACAAAATGTGTATCATAGTTATATGCACAGGTGACATATGGATATGTACAACATCCCCATGGCTGGCCTAGATCACTACAGACAGAGCCACATGCTCTGGCCATCAGCGCTGTTCAGCAGTACATCAGTACAGAAAATCTTGTTGAGACATATGCTTTCAAACCCCTATTTCCATTATTACAGACCACCTGCTGCATTCAATTACATGCTTACTTGTTTCACATACCTTTTTAATTATTTCTGGAGTTTTCACAGATATATCCTTTTTTTCTCACACTACTTCAGCTTTGCACTGATGGACTGTCTATGACAGAGGTGGTTTAATAGATGGCAGCTTGTCTTTTGTAGGTAATAGTTATGACCATGTGATGGCCTGAGCACCAGTTGGTGTTCCCCAGTTGCTGATTGCATGCGGAGCAGCTGTGTAGTTATTCCAATAGCCAATGTCATGGCAACACACTCTTATAATTGAGTACCCCAAGTGGGCATTGGCCCTTTCCTTTACCTGTGAGGAAGAGATCTTGGAGGTGCATGGGCTAATACCTCTTAGAACAAGACCTGTGGAGACAACCCAACTAAATGGTGGAGAATATTCAAGACTTCAGAGCAGAATGTGAGTATTTCTGTTATATGTTTTGAGTACTGCTTGTTTAACAGGGTTTTCTTGAACATGCTACTTCTGCGTGGGTTTCAGTCTGACAAAGTTCTGTGTTTGCATATCTCTCAACTGTAGGGCTATTCACATAATGGCCAGAGGTTTGCTTGTTATGTTTGGTCTGTTCCACAGACAGGTGTTGTCCTTGGCAAATCAGTAGCATACTCTGATGACTGCAATCAGTAAATGCTAACATCCATTTGTTTTTCAGACCTTATATCCCTCAGAAAAGACATGTTACAACAAACCCTGTAACACAAGCAATTTTCTCAGTGTATAACAGCAGTATTTCACGTATGTCCATGTTTTTGGGCCTCTGTCCCAAATTATGTCAGGCTTTGTACAGATGCCATATAGTAGGAGGTTGATAGTTAGGGTCTACCATTATTTTGTTCTGTCATTCCTGCTGAGGGGAAAGGGTGGACAACATGTGGAACTCTGTATATTCAAGAGGTTGGTGTATGGACAATGCACTTAGAAGCCCTTGTAACATATTTTATGTGGGGGAGAGTAACATGTGTTTTAGAATTAAGCTGTTAGAACATGTGAGATATATTACTGACGAGAAGACAGTTCTATAGCTGTACATTTTAATAATTCTCACCATGAAGGTAGTAGTCATGAAAGAACATTTGTTATGTACAGAATCAGTTTAAATTCTTAAATGTGATACAATATCCCCTAGGGGGTTAAATGAGTAGTGTAAATGGAGGCTGTGTATATACATGTAATTAAGTGTAGTGGGTTACAAAGTATTGCTTTGGAAAAAGTCTGTTTCTCAATTTGATCAATCATCAAAGAACAATTGTTATGCATGGAATCAATGTATGTTTTTAAATGTGATACTTTATACCCTAGGGGGTTGAATGAGGAGTATAATTGTAGGCTGTGTATTTAAATGTACTTAAGTGTTAATTGTGTCTTCTAATTAAGCCAAGTATTTCTTTTAACGTGTTACTCCTTGAAGGCTTTGGCAAAGACATCATAGTAAAATGAACTTGTGTGAATTACTGGCTGTTTGTATTTTTGTTTACTATCTTCACTCATTGTAGTTGTTTTGCTAAGAGGTCACGGTATATGCCTGGCCATTGTGTATGGCCTATCATGATTTTGTAGCAGCATACTGTTCACATATTATTTGGACTGCGGTGGTAGATGTGAGTATCATGGGTCCTTTTGTATCCAACTGTGCATGCTGCCCCAGTTATGGGTGGTCTATCAGCAGCATATGTTTGTATGGGCATTTAGAGACATGTATGTATATATATATATATATATATATATATATATATATATATATATATATATATATATATACATATATATATATATATATATATATATATATATATATATATATATATATATATATATATATATATATATATATATATATATATATATATATATATATATATATATATATATTTACACGTTAGTATTTTTTGGCAATATATTTATATATTTTTATACATATATATGTATCTCCACACATATCTAGCTATCCCTCTATATATGTAAATATATTTTTCATGTATATATTTGTAGATAATCATTCCTCATTGCACAGTGTGTCTTTCCTATTGTAAACTGACTGTGCTGCAAGATATGTTGTAAAAAAGATCCTAGTATCTCACAGCTAATATGGCCTAGTGGTAAATTGCTGTGACTATGGTGTATAGCATCCCGGGCACAAGACTGTGCACAACTGATTATTTTGTTGCTGGCCAGAAGCTGGGCTGCTGGATGCAGAGTGATTAAGGCACTTTTAAGCAGTTGTAAGCTGGTTTGCATGGGTCTGCATGGTGCTAAGCGGCACTAAAACACCATTAAACTGATAGGCACTTAAACTGTGTAGGCTTTGCTTACTATGGTTTACCAGTGCGCAGATATGCTTAGCAGAGCTACCTACTGGTTATCATTCACATTAAAGCAATGTGTACGCCTGTTAAGCATAGCTCAGCCTTGGTAACCATTGCTCACATTCCAGTCTCATAAAATAGCAGAGCAATGACATCATGTAATACATTTATTTAATGTCATGTACATGCTTTTATGTGCTCTCATTACAGTAGCAAGGGGTGTGACTATACTGTACAAGACACTTGGGTATACATTGGTAGTATCACGTGTTTTTAATTTATTTGTTTTTATACATAGGTAGTATCACATGTTATATGCACTCACACTTGCATGTTACACCAGCTACAGTACACTGGTTAATGAATATGATTCCACACATATTGGATTATGAAATTAGTACTGTTGACACTGCTTTTCCATTAAAATTAGATTGCCAATTGTAGTACTCCAACCATGCACCTCTGCATGCAGAGCTGGGACTCTGAGTATTACACTATCTTGTTCTTTGTGTTTCAGATGTATGTTTTTATGTATCGCTCATTGGATATTCATGTCATATTATTATATTAACTGTAGAGAACCATGTTTTTTGGCCATGTCATTGAGGACTGCTGCCATGTAGTAATGGCATACATTTTAGTTTCATACTTCAATCCTTCAGGACATTCATTGTAATGCATAACATGTTTGCTGTCCACTTCCTCTCTGTCCTTTGTGCAGATGTGCAGATGTCAGGTATTGCTAAGGCCATACAATTATGTAAGTGCCCACATAGTTTTGTGCTCTGGGCCTGGGAACTGCTGCTAGCTCCAACAAATGGGACTTCCGTCATGTGGGCATTGGCCCTATTACTTGCCTGTGTGAGGAGACATTACAGAGGTGGTGGACTACAGATTCACAGACAATAGGTGGGAATACTTCACAGGACAGGACATCTGGAGAGAGATAACATGGGGGACATATCTCCAGAATTGTGAACAGATTTTATGTCATCATCACTGCTGTTGTACACATGGTGGGTTGATAGGTTGACAGGGTTTGTGTGGACATGCGTTGAGTGAGTGACTTCATGTCTGTCAGTGATATGTCTCTGACATACCTTTCCACTGACATGCTGCCCACAGACTGGCCACATGTTTGCTTGTTATGTTTTGTCTGTTCCCCAGACAGTTGTTGTCCTTGGAAAATCAGTCAGGGACTCTGGGAACTGTAGTTACTAAATACTAAACTCCATTGGTATTACTGTCTTTATATTCCTCATAAAGGATATGTTACAACAAATCCAGTAACATCAGCAACTGTCTAAATTTCTGACACCAATATGTCCAATCTATGCCTGTGTTTGTGCCTCTGTCCCCAAATGTTGTCAGGCTTCATCCAGATATCATGCACTATGAGGCTCAGATGTATTTAGTATCATTATTTCTTGCCTTCATTCCTCCTACCATCCCAGTGATGTAGTAGACCCCAAGACATGTTACAGGAAAGAGGCCACAGATATCAGTCCTGAGCCTGTACATTCTGAAGTGAACTGTACATTTCAGAGGTTTGCGGATGTTTGGTCATTGTTGACAGACTGTCAAGACTGTGTACACATGTCATGTGTACATGTTATTTCAGCTGTGCATGAAGGGGGATAGATGTAAGTGTCATGGCTCCTTTTTTATCTGACTGTGCATGCTGCTCCAGTGTCTGATTGTCTATTGGCTGTATGCCTTTGTAGCAGCAAACTGAGACGTGTCCTGTACCATGATCATGATTCAGACTACACTGAGAATTGGACCACTATATGTAGGGGCAATGTGTGACTGGAAAATTATTATGTATTTCTTCACACAGTCTATATAATCTATTGTTCACCTGACCCATTGGTATGTGACTGTGACTGTGGTGGAACTGGTTGTGGGTATGCACTTTTAGACTGGTGTCTGATTTTTGGTGCTGTAACATTCCTGCCATGCCTGACATCCCAAAGGGGGATGACAACACATTCATTGACATTGAGCTTGAGGCCATGGCTCTGACACTAGTCACTGGTCTAAGTGAGGCCATTCTGTAGGATGCCAACTTTACTTAGGTAGTTAATAGCTCCCAACTTGCAATCCTTTGCAAACATTATCAGCCAGAGTCCCTTCATGCTGGCATGGACTTCAGAGAAGTTGATACCAAACAGGAGAGGACCTAGGACTGAACCGTGTGGAACTCCATACATGACTGGTCATCAGTCTGACTTGGGCTCAGCTACTTTCACACTGTAGGTTCTATCTGAGAGACAGTTTGCAACCCACCTACTGTTATAGGGGTTGCTGCATAGCTTAATGAGTTTATCCATGAACTCTGAGTGGGAAATGTTATCAAAGGGCTTGGCCATATTGAGGTGGACCATATAAACCACCTTACCTTCATCCACACCTCTGATGACTGACTCAAAGAAGTTGACCAGGTTGATTGAACAGGCATCATCTACCCTTCACAAAAGCAAAACTGTGTGGCAAACTGTGTGGGATCCTGAGTCTGGAGATTCCCATATCCCTGTTTCTTAGGTCCATGACAATGCGTTCCATAGCTTTGCATGACAGCCTTGTCAGGCTAATGGAGTGATACTTCCAATGGTCTGCAGCCACTCCTCCTGTGTGGAGAGGGATAACTGTAGCAGTGCACCAGTCAGTAGGGACAAAGCCTGATGTGAGGCTGTGACTGAATGGGGTGCACAGGTGAGGTGTCAGTTCACTCTGTAGTTCATGCAGAAGACAGCCAGGGATATTGCCAGGTCCAATGGAAGCTATATTCCTGGCCTTGGACAGTGGTGTGTTAACCAAAGCAGCAGTACTACTGGGTGCCTGGCAGTGTACTGGTATTGTGATTGATCCTTTGGGGGTGGGGAGAGGGGTAAAGTTGCCACTGAATCTGTGTGCCAGTATATTGGCAATATCTGTTGACTCTGTATAGGCATTAACATTGTGCAGTAGCTCAGTGCACATATTGGTATTGCTGTGGAGATTCTTTACATAACTATAGGAGGCCTTGTGGATGTCTTTACTGTGTGCTGCAATTCTGTTTTCACAGCTAGTTTCAGAGTGTTTCATAAGGAATCTCATCTTTTTGTTGAGGCTGAAAAGGGTTTTTTCCAGTCTTCGGACTTCACCTTATTCCATATCAGTTTCCTCCTTCTGTTGTAGAGTGTCTTTATGACCAGAAACCACCAGATTGGCTGCCTTTGTTTGGAGGTGAGGGTAGTGGTTCTATTGGGTATGGCAGAATCCATGCATTTGTGTACATGTTCATAGTGCATTGGTGTTTGATTCAGCAGTCATGCAACTAGTCTCCATTGGCAATGCTGCCATGTTGTTAGCCACCTCTGTTTTTGGAGGCCAATGTTAGCTTTGAAAAGGCTTTTCATGGTTGTTATTTTTGCGGAGGGGGGGGGGGTGTGGATTTCCAAAAGTGATTACTTTGTAGTCAGGTCAGACAAGGGAGGGGTTAACTATTGGTGCACACCAACAGTCGCCCATGTTTGTAATGATCAGGTCAATGATGTTGCTGCCTGTAGTGAGTGTAGGAATGAGCTGTTCCAGTCCATTGGAACTAATGAATTCCAGGAAATGCTGGACAAGTGCATTGGTACATGAGTAGCTTTCCCTCTTAATGGTGGAGTAGTTGAAGTCAACCAATATGAGTGCTAGGTTGGACACTAATATTCTCCAATGTGGTTAGGAAAATAGAGTGTGAGTCTTGGGACATGGTTGGGGACCTATAGCAGGCTATGGCCTGACTCACTGCCTTACCCAATGTTAGCTACACCTGCAGTATCTGTGATGCATTGAGTTGTGCTACCACTCTGGAGGTGTGTACATCCTTTATGAATATGGAAATGCCACCACCTTTGGAGCTTCGGTCCAAGTTATGCAACCAAAAGGTGTGGAATGAGTTATTGGCTGGTAGTGCATTGGGTGCTTTACTTTTCTACATATATGTGTATGCATATATGTAGATATATTTTAGATGTATGTCTCCCCTGCTTACAACAAGTTATTGTTTTGTACATTGTTTTTTTTTTGTTTGTTTTTTTTGTATTGTCGAAGTTCTGTAACTTCAAACTTAATGGTTTGACCATTAGGTGTTCAGAGTTACAGAACTTCGACTATCTAATATAGACCCCACATATACATGTACATATAGAAAACCTGAATGATTCTACAGAATCCTTTCCCAACTGCTGAATGACTCTACTAACTGAAATGCTTGGCAAAAATCACAGTTTTATGGAGCTCACATAGTGTGATGGTATATTACTTTGACTGTAGTTTACAAGGCTATGGGCTCAAGACTTTGCAGTGCTTATTATTTTGTTGCAAGGCACAACACTTGCTGCTGGAGATGGAGGGACAAGGGCAATATTTTGACAAGGATATATATATATATATATATATATATATATATATATATATATATATATATATATATTTATTTATTTTATTTATTTATTTTACATTTGTTGATCGGGCTAGCCTGGCTGGATATATGTCCATTTTCAGCAGAGGCCCAAGGAGAAAAGCTCCACTATATACTAGTACAAACATAACATAACAAGGTACATAAAAAAAGCATAGTAGGATACAATATTTTAGGCATGTAAGAGAGCTAAAATAGCTTAGTAATAGTATAGAAACAAATACAACAGAATATAATCAAAACAGTGAGGATTCCTAGTTCTATAATCTTAACCATGCAATCATACTAATGTTGAAGGAGAGAAAATAGTGACTCACCCCTAAGTCTATAGTAATATATACAGTATTTACAATAATGATAACACTTTTAGTGCTAGGGTACTATTTTTAAGAAACAGAGTAGTTCCATATGTAGCAGGGTATAGGTTTAAATATAAAGGATGTATGACTGGTTGTAGTAATATATCAAGTAGAAAGAGCAGAAGGTGCTAATGAAAATTAAAATGGAAGTGAAATTCAAGGAGAGCTCCAGAGGGGTATAACACCAGTGATAGTGACAAGCAGAGGAGTAGAGTAAAGAGCTGTAAGGAGAGTAAGATTCTGAGGTCAGTCAGGATTAGAGCAAGGACAAAGCCAGTGAGATTTGAAATAGTTCCTTAGTCGTTTCTTGAAAAGTTGTGCTGATCCTAGAGTGGTCAGTTCTATGGGAAGTTTATTCCAGTGTGAGCCAACAACATTTGTGAACAAGGAGTCACAAGCTTTATTGTGAGATTTGAGAGTCGCAACTAGTAGTTTGTTAGCTGACCTAAGTGAACTAAGATTCTTGTAAGGGGCAATAAGGTTATAAAGTATGGGTGTATTGGTAGGGTAATGGAGTATTTTAAAGGTAATAACTAGTTAATGTAGGAGAATAAGATTTTGTAGCTCTAGCCAACCGAGCTTTTTGAGATTAACACAATGATGGGTTCGAAGTGGGGAGCCTGAGGCAAACCTGGCAATGCTATGATAGGCTGTGGCAAGTTTTTGAAGGTTAGATTTTGATAGGTTTATAAGAGATGGAGAGGCATACAATAACATAGAGATGAGATGTGTTTGGGCAAGGGACACCCTGGTGGTTGGAGTAAGAAATGGCTTGAGTCTATAGAGGGCACCTATCTTTTTATTAACTGTTTTGATGGTTAGGTCAATGTGGTAATCAAAGTTAAGTTGATTATCAATTGTAAAGCCTAGAAGTTTAGTAGAAGAATCAGGTGATATGATAGTGCCATTGTTAGACACAATAGAAAAGGAATGAGGGATAGACTTAGGGGTTGGGGAGAAGAGTAATAATTTGTTTTTTGGGGGTTGAGGAGGAGACAGATATTTTGGAACCATTTTTCAGCTGCTGAAAAGATTTTTTGGGTTGAAAAATGAAGTACAGCTGGAGATGCAGCAGAACAGATGATAGTAGAATCATCTGCATACTGAATACAAGTGGATGTTGCTAGTAAAGTAGACAGGTTGTTTATAAATATGGAGAAGAGGAGGGGACCTAAGATGGATCCTTGAGGGACACCGATAGTGATTGGGAGCTGAGAGGATAGATGGCTGTCCCAAAGGACAGCTTGTTTCCTATCTTTCAAATAAGAGTTGAACCAGTGAAGAGCTGAAGAGTCAAGTGAGAATGATGTCAGAGTGTCAAGTAAAAGTTGATGGTTAACCATATCGAAGGCTTTAGAGAGGTCAAGAAGTAAAGAAGAGGAAAATAGGTTGTTATTGCGATTTTTGTTGATGATATCTGTGAAGGAGAGAAGTGCAGTGGAGGTGCTATGGAAAGGTCAGAAACCATGTTGGGAGTCAGCAAGTAGGGTATTATGTAAAAGATGGTGTAAAAGTTGTTGGTGTATACAGCGTTCCATAATTTTAGATAGAGGTGATAGTAAGGCTATAGGACGGAAATTAGAAAGTTCATTTGAGGTACCTCCTTTATGCAAGGGAATGATATGGGAGACTTTCCAGAGGGAAGGAATTGTAGATTCGGTTATAGTTCTGTTAATTAAGATAGAGACTGGGTATGCTACTTCTGCTGCTGCTAGTTGTAGATATTCAGCTGGTAGTTTGTCGGCTGAGGGAGTGCCTGGTTTAAGTTTTGAGAGTAACTTACATATATGTGTTGTGGAGACTGTATTAAATTTTAAAGTGGGGGTGTAATTTTTCGGAGAGGGTTTTTGAAGGGGGGGGGGTCATGGTCTTTGCTAGAGTGGTGACTGTTTCTGAGAAGAAGTTGTTGAATATATTGGCTATAGTATTGGGGGTGAACTGAGCTAAGTTAGCTGGAGTAGGTGTTTTGGTATTCCCTGGGTGGAGCAGTTTATTGATTCCTGACCAGAATTTGTTGGTGATTTTGTTGATATTGAAGGTAATAATTGTTTTTATCAAGATGGATGAGTTTTTTTGTAGTATTTCTGAGGTGTTTGAAGTTTTGATGGTCATTTGGGTTTTTAGTGGATCTCCATTTTGCCCATAGTTTATTCCTTAATAGCATTGTTTTTTTGGTTTCTTTAGAAAGCCAAGGGGCAGCTTTGGATCCTGTTCTAATTAAGCGTGAGGGGGCATGATGTTCAAGAATTTGGAGGAATGTATTATTAAAATGGGTAACTGCTTCATCAAGTGGAAGGTGTTTTAGAGCTGACCAGTTACATACATGAAGTTCATTAAGGAAAGACGGAAGGTTGAAGTTTTTTTTGTTACGTATAGTACGAAAGATAGTTTGCTTGAGATTGTTGTTTTTTTGTTTTGTGATGTAGGTAAGAAGATGGTCGCTGATACTGTCTGGGAGTATTCCCATATTATATGAGAGGGGATTATTGTTGACCAATATCCAGTCCAGGATGGCTTGTTTACTGGTAGATTTGTGAACCCTAGTTAGGGGAGTTTATGGTTTGTTGAAAACTAAAGAGGCTGAGGTGATGGGTGGGTTTTGGGGATATGCAGGAGTTCCAATCGACATTAAAGTCTCCTAAGATTATAGTTTCTTGGGGGAAGTGACATGAGAGCCAGCTAAGTATGTTTTCAAGTGTATTTAGGTTGTTACCAGGAGGGATATAGGAACATATTATGTATAAGGCTTTGGTTTTATTTACTTGGAATTTGCTACAGAGTATTTCAGCATTGGCAAGGGATGGAGGCTGGGAGTCAATTGAGGTCACTTGGAGTTCAGATTTATAAAGTAAGGCAACTCCCCCACCCTTTTTGTTCAGACGATCTTTCCTTTAAATGCTATAGCCAGGTGGAATAATTTCATTGTCTTTGGTACCTGGTTTAAGCCAGGTCTCAGTAAGACAGAGGATATCAAATGAGTAGAAGTCAATTAAAGCATGGAGTTGTGTAATTTTATTGTTGATGCTACGAATATTTAGGTGTGCTATTGAGAGGGAATTAGAAGAGAAAGGAGGGTGCACGTTGTTTGTGGCTTGGTTTGAGAGGATGTGGAGGAGTGAATTGTGTGGGCCAGTGTTGGGGTGAATGTCTCCATATGACAATAAGAGTAATAGAGGGAGTGATAGTAATCTTGATTGTTTGAAGGGTATTAGGTAGAACTTTCTAGTAGTGTGGTATTTGTTGAGGAGTGTCCTGTGGTAGTGAGGGGGAAGGTAGGGGTAAGATGCCAGGAGGATAATATAGGTTTGTTTGGCTAGAGGAAGGACAGAGCTTGTGTGTTTATGTAAGCTAGGGGATCTGCTAAGGGTGTAGTGTTCATAGGAAGTAAGTGTATAGTATAAAAGTAGAATGTTAAGGAGTAGGAGTAAGAAAAGTGTTTTAATAGCCAAGGGCATGTTTAGTTTGGAGAGCTAAGCAAGGTTCGAAATTAGTAGTGCTTTGATAGTATGGAATTGGGTGTGCTAGTAAGAAGGGAGTTGAGAGTTTGTAGGTGTGAATGAGGCTGGAGTTGTGATAGGTTGTGAGTAAATTGGGGGTGTGGCGGAGGAAGTATAAGTTTAAGGTTACTGGGGGTGCGTGGGAATTGGGGGTAGGGTAGGGGAGCGGTGTGAGCCCATAGGGCGAACGAAGCGGGAAGAGCTAGAGAGGGGACCAAGGCACAGAAAACAATCAGTGAGATGTGAAAAAGGCACTATGTTCAGTGCAAGTAATGGTGTACTGTGAGATAAAGTAAAAGGAAAAAATATAGGAAGATTGTGAGAGATAGAATAGTTGTTAGACAGCTGAGTGAGGTACTAGAGATGGATAAAATGCAGAAATTAAAAAAGGGTTAGGACTAGTAGGATAGCAGGAAAGGCATGAACTCTAGTGGGAAAAAAGGAGTATAAGGGTATCTAGTGATTAGGGCGCCACCTAGTGACCAAGTCTAGAAGAACGAGAGATAGAGCAAGCAAAGAGTTCACAGCTGGGATGTGGTGAACGAGAAGTGAGTGTTATACTAAGGGCAAGGATATAGAAAGAGGGCGAGAGAGAATCAACTTAACTGCTACTAAAGGGGGGGATAGGTAAGCTGCTGGTTAGCTGGGGAGGGAAGACAAATATCCTGGAGTTTTTTAAATTAAAAATACATTAGCAGGACATACTTTCACACAAGGACTATAGAGGGTGCCAAGTCTTGGTGACAAGGAAGAACAAATCCACTTCAGGACTCAGTTCCTGAATTTGGATTTCACTGGGCTTCTAGGAGTGGAAAGGCAGGCACTCAGGAACACAGGGCTGGTTAAAATATGAGGGAGAGAGAAGATGAGTAGGTAAATTTAGCAGCCAGAAGGTGTTGATAAGAGACAACCAACTTAATATCTTATATTCTAAGTCTAGAGATAGAGTAGAAAGGCAGACCCCTTACCAAAGTGTAAAACACATACACAAGAGAAGGGTAATACAGAGCAGAACACACCATCAGTACAGTTTTGTGCAGAATGTCTGATTAGGTACAATATACAAGTTAGCCTTAGCAACAGTGATAATTATGCAATATGTCTGTTTATGTACAACATAAAGTTAGTCTTAGCACCAGCAGTAATTTGCAATATGTCTGTTTAGGTACAACAAGAGTTAGCCTTAGGAACAATATAATATTCAGCCACAGATGCCTGTATTAAGAAAAGTAGGAGCTGAAAGGGAACTAGAAAACTAGCGGAATTATCACTAGACACAAATGTATCACCATTGTTATAATTCAGCTTACATTCATTAGTATTTCAGGTGTTATATAAGCAAATATTACTTCCAGCTTCAGAATATAGGCACTGCGTAGACGGGAACCACGTGGACGCTAGAGAGAAAGGCGTAGCAAATGCAGCCCAATATAGAAGCTGCGTCAAAGGGGGATTCAAGAAGCAAGCACGAGTTGCTAGAATAAGCTAAATATGCTGCTTGGATGGAGTTATAATAAAGACACTAACTTACTGTAGTTGCCTACCAAACAACATGTCAGAAATAAGCCAACAGCATAGTACAAATTTACCAGCTATAGTGTTTCCAACTTGAGGAAAACATACAGAATCTAGCAACAGAGCACCTAAGCAAAGCGCGATATCAAGTAGTAGGGTTACAGGCTAGGTACTCACTGTAGTTGACTACAAAAACAATAGGTCTGAAGTAGCCAGCAACAGAGAACAAATAAACCATCAATATAGTTAGCGACTTATAAAAAAAAATGCCAATGGAATGCCTAAGCAGAAGCTGGCTATAATGAAGTAAAAAGGTTTACTGGCTTAGTTATTGCCTGGTTGAAAAATCACTCCACGTGGGTCCCAGTGACGCAATTGTAAAAATAAAGGTAGTCTAGCAGCAGAAACTAATGGTGCAGGTTCAGTAAAGTGCGACCAACAATGCGAGAAAAATAAAAACATTCATAGACAACAAAAATGAGTGTCGCATAAGACTAAACAAACATTTGAAATACCATCTTAAGAATGCAACTATGTACTCACAATGGACGTTTGCTTCCAGCCTATGACATACACAGCAGCCTAAGGGGAAAATAATAGGGATGGAACCACTTTGAGGGGGGTATATTTGTAATATGAGACCGTAAATGGATAGAAGGGGGAGGGGAAAAGAGGGGAAGGGGTGGCCAGGGTTAATAGAGAGCAGTAGGGGATACCAGTGATTGCAAGATCTTGAAATTACAAAGCTCACAGGGCTCAGAAAAGGTAAGATAGTTATGGGTTAAAACAAGAAACTACAGGTAGTGTGGGTTAGAAATGACCATAGGACTGGGGAAGTGTTGGCATAGTAAGGAAGAGAGGACGTCGACCTAGGATAGAATAGGAGAAGTCTAAGGTAGTGTAGAGCTATAGACTAGAGCTGTGAAGGCAGTAGGGAGGAGAGGTCTAGGAGTTAGAGAGAGAATGAGAGAATAAGGAAGACGAAGAGTAAGGAGACTAGGGTAGTGCAGTATGGGCAGGGATGCAGCTATAA
Organism: Protopterus annectens; assembly: GCF_019279795.1. Classification (NCBI taxonomy): domain Eukaryota; kingdom Metazoa; phylum Chordata; order Ceratodontiformes; family Protopteridae; genus Protopterus; species Protopterus annectens. The sequence continues at coordinate 1,448,120,253 of NC_056728.1, forward strand.
TAAATGTAGAAACAATGAGAAGAGCTAGAGAGAGGACCAAGGCACAGAAAACAATCAGTGAGATGTGAAAAAGGCACTATGTTCAGTGCAAATAATGGTGTACTGTGAGATAAAGTAAAAGGAAAAAAATATAGGAAGATTGGGAGAGATAGAATAGTCATTAGAGTGGAAAGGCAGGCACTCAGGAATGCAGGGTTTCACACAAGGACTATAGAGGGTGCCAAGTCTTAGTTACAAGGAAGAAGAAATCCACTTCAGGACTCAGTTCCTTAATTTGGATTCCACTGGGCTTCTAGGAGTGGAAAGGCAGGCACTCAGGAACACATATATATATGTATATAATTTATATGTCTATCTGTACATATATTATGTATTTCTATTTCAATATATATATATATATATATATATATATATATATATATATATATATATATATGTGTGTGTGTGTGTGTGTGTGTGTGTGTCTGTGTTTACAACACTTGACTGTACTGAATGATATGTTTTAAAAGAACCAGACAATTGTACAGCGCTGATGGCTTAGTGGAAAATTGCCACAGCTATGGTGAACAGGGTCCTGGGTTCAATATGTGCAAGGGCTGGTTATTTCGTTGCTGGGCAGAACAGTGGCTGATGGAGATAGAGTAATTAAGGCAGTTTTATGCAGTTGTAAGTGAGTTTGCATGGGTTTACGTGGAGCTAAGCGACGCTTACATCCATTTATGTCAGCTTAGCTGGCCACAAACACTTATTTCAAAGAAAATTGAAAAATCTTTTTACATTTCCATATGGCATTTTCCCAGCCCCACACTACCATATGTGAGGCATTTGACTTACAAATATCATTCCAACTCATAAAATTTATAAATACTAATTTACAACTGCTTCCACACATAAAATTTATTGGGCAACGCTGGGATTTTATACGCCAAACCAAGATCTTTAATGACTACGCTACATCAGCAATGAGGATCTCCCCTTCAGAATTCTAACTGACTCTCAAACAATGTTTAAGCTGGGATGAGCAAAGCAGCATGGAGTGCAAACCCACTGCACTAAGCTTAAACTTTTTTTTAATTGTAAAAAAAAAAATAAGAAATATTAAATGATTACATATATTTATCAGCAGGTTGCAGGCATGTGGGGCAGAGATCTGGCCATTCCAGGGACAGTCATGTACACTGCAGGCTACTTCTTGGGGATTGTGTGTGTGTTTTTTTTTTCTTATTTCAGTGTCCATGGACACTGACAAGCTAGTTTTAGATTTCAGTGTCTGTGGACACTGAAATGCTGCATAATATTAGATCCAGGCTCTAATATTATAATACTTCCTTGTTTGAAAGTGCCATATGGCACTTTCTGAGTGCGGGGGCATGTTTAAGTGTCTGTGCAGGACTTATACACTCCCCTGCACTCACACAGGGATTGTGTAAGTGTAGGAATACATCAGCCTGCCCTCATTAATATATAGGGTGCGCTGCTGCTATATCCCTACACGGAACAGTCCATGCAATAATAGACTATTCTTGCATGGACTGTTCATGAATCCTGGGGTTAGACTATTAAAAATATTGTTTCCATGTTGCTTTTATTTATTAACTTGTTTACTTTTCTAAGAAGGTGGCTCTGTTATTCTCCATTTTACTTCTTTTGTTTTATTCTATTCATTTAATACATACATCTTCAGTCTATTCTTCATTAGCTTGACATTCAACATTGTATAACTCTATGTTTTAATTCAACATAATTTTTTTCTTTAGCAAGATGACTTTTTACATATTTTATACACTCTGTCTTTAAATACAACAAAATGACTAATGCATTCAGTTATTCTGTGACTTACATGATCTGTTTTAGTAGGTATTTAGACATTTTCTTTTTCCAACTGTATGTTTTTGATGAAGCCTTGAGCATAGTGAGACAAAAGCACATAACAGTTCTTGGATTAATAGTTTGTTCAGATATAACCTTTTCTGAGTAATTTCCATTGTCTTTTTTTTGTCCTCTAAGACCTCATTTGTACTGGCTTGGCCTCCCCTTCGCCATGTCCACTCTGGGTCTTCCAGCCATCTTCCTACCACTCTGCACTAACTCTACTATTGTTCAGGCTGATCATGGAGTCTAAGGGTATCATAGAAGCTCAGCCCTGATTATGCTTCTGTCCGGGTTTTTTTTTTGTTTTTGTTTATGCCCCACCCTCTTGTCTTTTCACACACACCCCTAAGTGCAACTCCCCTCTTTGGAGCATGGCTCTCCTTAGAGAGCATATCAATGAGTGGCCTCCCTTCCCTGCCACTCTGTCAGTTACCCAAGTCGCTAGTTGAACTGTGGTCAACCGGGCCATAGCCAGGTCTTTATCCCTGTATACCACTGGAGCAGCTCAGTGATTTTCATTGTCTTACAATTTCTCAGGTCCCTTCAAATACATATTTCTTCTTCTAACAGAGAATAGTAGCTACATCCAAAATGAAATTGCAGAAAAATACTAATGATTTTTAAAAAGGACACATCTTCACATGGGTTAAAATAACATAAGATACATCTTTCAATTCCATGTCCAGTGTCTGAAGAACAAACTCAGTTCAAAAGGTCCTTACAAGCACAATTAGCACAATCATCACAATTATAAAAAAGGTATGGAACAGGATAAGGTTATCCACTTCCCTAATTAGCAATACCAGTGAAATTCTATTGACAAGGATAAGGAGGAGAAACAGGAGGAAAAGGAGGAGGAAGTAGGAGAAGGTCTCAAATTCAAGACAGGGCGAATATAGATGCATAACAAAAACAGTAACATATCAATAGTAAAATGTCTATCTATCTATATTACTTAGAATGGTCTGTAAGTTATTGGCTGCGTAAATGACATTGTGAGATGCATACATGTCAAAAGTGGCTCTGGAGCTTCCCTTGCTGAAACATATAGATACATCTAGCTTGTCCTCAAAGTCAGGAGTTCTTCATGCATATGCTTAGCTTCTAGACTTTTTTCAACAAATTTATCAGTGCATGTAACTACATTGATTGGTCTGCAATTTTTCACATCCTTTTTTTCTCTCTTGTTGTATAAACAGGTGGAATTACCATCCTTAAAATTATAGTGAACCAACATGTTTCAAGTGGGCATGAAAACATATGTCTCAAAATCTCAGTTATTTAGATGCTGTAATTCTCACTTTGAGATATCATCTATACTTAGATTGTTTAAGATCACAGTCAGACCTACTTATTTCCTGTTTTTTGGTATTTCTGGCTCTAATGAATGCCTCACTAGAGGTCCTTGTCTTAACTGTAAATCGTCCTATACTGTTCTGTAAAGATGTCATTCTTCTCATTTCTTGAATGTACACTTTTGCTTTTTACATTGTAAGATAATATTAACAGGTGTGGTGATACAAAGGCATACACCATGCATACACATGCAGCAGTACTTCAATTACACAGGATGTTTATCATTGTATTTGTCACATGTGGGATATCCTGTATGGAGGGAGCCCCTAGCTGGACAGGCATTCTGAACTTTACCACCTCTTCGCCCCACCCCAAGCTTCACCTAATGTCCTCTCATGCCCTACAATGAAAGACACAGGTACAACATTGGCATAAAGGGTGCACCTGCTATAGATCTTACTTGCAATACACCATGCATAATTGCATGTTTCTAACAGTGCTCAGTCCGCTGGTCATCCTACTTTCCGCAGACAGATAAGTACCAATAGGAAGGTTTTTTTTCTCTTATCTAGTTACTTAATAGACTGTTTGGTTCAAGTTTGATACATAATCCATTTCTGCTGGGTGTTTTGCTAAAGTAATTAATAATTATACAATGTGTAGGAAAGAAATTTCCTGCAAAGATTAGCATACTATGCATTTGTTCTGCCTCAGTCAGACCATGACATGGACTCCTGCCTGTAGTATGCTTCTTTCACCTGAGGAGAATATATGGAAGTGTCGATCTCTAGGGAAAATTTTGAGCCACCATGGCATCAAGCAAAACCTTTAGGAGTATTGTTCATAAGGAAGAAAAACATTCTAATAATAAGAAGCATTTGGAAACTGAGACAGTTTCAGACAAGATGCAGTATCAGCTGGAACCTATGCTGGGTCCCAAGATGCAGTGCAGCTGTCCACACCATCAGATTTTTGCATGTCCTTCTGGAGTGATATCTCTGATATGTTTCCTGAGGTCAAAGGCCCTTTGGTTTCAGAGGCCCATATTATGATCTTAAAGGGGAAAGGCAGGATTCCTACTATTTTTCTATGCAAGGAAGTCCCTGGTCACTACATCAATGTTTTACTCCCCTGCCTATGACTTGAGGACTCTAACATAGCAGTTCTCAGAGTTCTGAAGGACAAAGAACACAGTAGAAACCAGTGCCTGCCAGCTTGCTTCTACCTAGGGTAGCTGCTGTCTCTTTCTATTCCACTTCATGAGCTTCTACCAAATCCGTAGCTGAGCTAGCCAAGTATTTTATGTCCATTTTGAAAAGTATGAGGCCAATGTTGGACATATCTGTGCTCTTAGGGGCACTTTCAGAAAAGAGAATGGTGGATCATCTATAGGAGTACATCTATAACCCTGACCTAGATGCTGATGAAATGGCACATGTCGGCAGATTCCTTCTGTTGAAAACTATGATTCTGACACTGATAACACCCTATTCCCTACATTTCCACCAAAAGATTATTCATTTGGAGACACTCTTCCCAGGATGAAGGACATTTTCTAGTGGGACATTAAAAATATTCTGAAGACCAGCAAAAGTACAGGGCTTATATGGACTTGCCTAACCCAAGACCTTTAGCGGCACCTTTGGTGCTAGATGTCCTGAAAGATGTGTTTAATAATGGATCTCTGAAATCTAATTCTACTCCTCCTGCTCCTTGGAAACCTAAGTGGTTCTAAAAGATCAGGGATTCTCCTAAATATCTTTAGAGGAATCCCTTTGCAGATCAAGATATAAGTTCATAGGCTCATAGGTAGGTACTAGGCTATCTGCCCGAAGGTATTTATAAGCCTAGCCATAATGTGTTGGCTTTCGCCGCCCCCTTAGATTAGTTCCCTGTGCCTCAGTCCAGCAGAGCCACTGAAGTGACCCCAGAGTAAACTTTCTGTTTCCCATCTACTCGTCAAGGTTTCTTTTGAAGAGTGTTAGCGAGGAGCTCTGCCTAATGTAGATTGGAATCTTGTTCCAAAGCATGGGAAGTCTCTGGGACAGGAATCTATCCCTCCAGCACATCCTTTTTATTGTTGTTGTGAGGTTTAGATCCCTAGACCATGTGGCTCGAGGGGATAAGGTTTTCTTTAGGTGGAGCATGTCCATCAATTCTGGGTTGGACATGGCCTTGTATGTCAGGCAGAGATCACCTCTGAGTAGGTGGTATGTAACCGAGTACAACTAGAGTTTCTTCAGTCGAGCTGCATAGGGCATCTGTTGGAGGCCAGTGATACACTTGGTGAGGTACTTCTGTGGTCTTTCCAACTGTTTCAGGTGTCTTGTTAGGTACATCCCAAACGGGGCGTTGTACTCTATGGTGGGTCTGATGAGTGATGAGCAGAGGTGCACAATGACCTCTTTTGATCTGGATGTGAACCCTTTTGTGATTAGGTGGGCCACGTAGAAGGATTTTCTATCCACTTTGGCAATGTGATTATCAAAGGTGAGATTACTATCTACTTGGGTCCCCAGATCCCTTATAATGTCTTCCGTAATTAGGGGACTACCATCTATGTGGTAGTTTGTGGGTACTTTGTTTTTCCAAAGGGGATGACTATGCACTTTTTGGCATTTAGCTTGAGGCCATGATTTTAACACCAGGTATCTGTCTCAGTGAGACCCTTTTGTAGGATGTCTCTGTCAGCCAGAGAGTCAATTATAGCCCTGAGTTTCTGTCATCGGCGAACTTGGTCAGCCATAGTCCTCCTATGCTTGCCTGTACCTCTAAGAAGTATATGCCGAGCAGGGGGGGTCCCAGGACTGAGCTCTGGGGAATGCCACTTGTAACTGGTTTAGAGTTGGACCTAGCTCCCGCAACGCTCACCATGTGGGTTCTGTCTGTGAGCCAGTTGGCAACCCATCTTGTGGTGTAGGGGTTTATGTTCAGGCTGGTGAGCTTGTCTATAATACCAGAATGGGGAATGGTGTCAAAGGCCTTTGCAAAGTCTAGGTAGGCTGTGTGTACCACCTTTCCCTCATCTATAGCCTTGGTAACTGTCTCAAAGAAGTCCACCAGGTTTAGGAGGCATGATCTACCCTTAACATAGCTGAACTGGGTCGGGTCCAGTGTTTGGAGGTTCCCAATGTCTCTGTTAATGAGCTCCATGATGATGAGCTCCATAGCCTTGCAGACCAAGCTAGTCAAGCTTATAGGCGATAGTCCCTGGGGTCTGTTGTGGGTCCACCTTTGTAGAGCAGAATAACCATTTCTCTGCACCACTCTATGGGTACGTAGCCTGTGGAGAGGCTGAGTTTGAACAGTGTGTTAAGGTGAGGGGTTAGTTCGTCTTTGGGCTCATGCAGGACTCAGCCTGCGACACCATCCGGTCCCATTGATGTTGTGTTTTCGGCTTTGGAAAGGGTGTTTTAACCTGAGTGTCTGTGATTTCAGGGACTCTACATTCTTCAGGTATGGTTATGGGCCCTTTTGGGGGTGACATGGGGGTGAAGTTTGTGGAGAACCTGTCTTTCAGGATGTTGGCGATATCTTTCGGTTCATTGCCATTTAGATTCTTGACATAGCTAAAGAATGCATTGTGATTACCTTTGAGTCCTTGGCAATTTTTCTTTCGAAGTTCACCTTGTATGATTTTATGAGGGATCATAGTTTCTTGCTGATACTGATCAGGAATGTCTTCCCTTCTTGGGATTTTACTCTTTTCTGTACTAGTTTCCTCCTTCTATTGTATATCTTGTTTATGGCAGGAGTCCACCAGACTGGTTTCCTTTTCTTGGAGGAGTGAGTCTTGGTTTTGCTTGGGATGGCATGATCCATGCATTCTTGTAGGTGCCTGTAGAATGCATTAGTAAAGGATTTTGCAGCTTGGACAGCATTATCCTTCAGCATGGGGGCTTTGAAATGTTCCACCTCAGTCTTAAGTAATGTGAAGTTTGCTTTTTGAAAAGTTTCACGGTGGTTTCCTTGCCCGGGGTTGGGGTTTGAATGTGGATATCCAAAGTGATTTGTTTATGGTCAGATGTAACCAGGAAGGGGGTGACCTCTGGTGTGGAACACCAGTCGCCCATGTTGGTGATGATCAGGTCCAATATATTGTCACCTCTGATGGGAGTGTTGACCAGTTGAACCAGGACGTTTGAGTTTATAATTTCTAGGAAATGTTGAGCAAGGGAGTTAGTACTTGACTAGTTCTCCCAGTTAATGTTTGGGTAATTGAAATCACCCAATAGTAGGGTGTTTGGTAGGACCTTTATGTTTCCCAGTGTTTCCAGAAACACGGAATGGGCATCCTGGAACATGGAGGGTAATATGTAGCAAGCTACAATTTGAATTGCAGTTTTGCCTGTTGTTAGTTGCGCGTGGATGATCTCTGAAGCATCGTGCTGTGCCACTAACCTGGAGGTGTGGGTATCCTTAATGAATATGGAAATGCCACCGCCTTTTGTATTTCAGTTCAGGTCCTGTGGCCAAAATGTATGGTATGAGTTGTGGCCTGGTAGTGCTGGGGTGCTCTCTGGAGCCTTAAACCAGGTTTCTGTTACTGGACATATATCGATTTTCTCCATACTGAGGAGTGCCTCAAGTGCATGCATTTTGAGGTTTAGACTTCTGGCATTGAGTAGCATTACCCTCAGTTTTTTCTTACTTGTGCTATTTAGGGTGTTGGGTTTATCTTTTGAGCCTTGCTTAAAAAAAGGCACTATGAGGGTGGCAAGGGCCTTGGCCAGTATTCGAAAGCCTAAGTGTGACAGGTGCAAGCTGTCTCTAGCAAAGCAGTGTGGGTTGTCGAGCATGTCATCCCAGGCAGACAGACACTGGATCTCCTTTGAATGACACCAGAAACATAGCCAATTGTTGAAATCGAGAATTTTTTTTCTTTATACCATGATATCATTCTTGGTGAGGGTAGGATGCTACTCAGGGTCAGGATCATACTGGCCTGGGCTATGTGATCAGAGAGCTCTTCCATGTCTCTTTTCATGTGGTCCAGAGAGTTACGGCTCAGGTCATTCACACCAATATGGACAATGACAGAGTCATATTTGTACTTGTTCTGGAGTGACCTGAGTGCTTGTGTTATGTGGAAGATCCTGGCACCTGACAGGCAGCTAACAGTAATCTTCTCCTTATTCAGCCTAGTGAGTGGGACGTTAGTGTGCCTGACTATAGAGTCACCTATTACTAGTATGTTGGGTATGTTATTTTGCCTAAATGGCTGTGATTGCATGGCACACTGGTTTTGTGAAGTATGTGTTTCATGGTTTGTGTTGGAGGGTAGAGGTTTCTAGGATGTTTGCTTTGGAGGTCTCTGTTGCTTTTGCAGATTTTTATTTAGAGTCTCCGATTATGTTTTCATGTATTTATGTGTGTTTTTTGCCAGTGCTGGTTTAATGGGTCTATATGAGACTGGTGGTGTGATGCAAGTATTTCCCTTCTCCTCTTGACTGTCTGATCCAGTCTTGGGTTGATAGAGCTTAGCCTCCAGTTTGGCTGTATAATTGCATCTCTCGCATGTAGTAGTGTTTGGTGGTAGGAGGAGAGGGTTGTCTGTGTACATGAGGAAGTTGTAACATTGCCTCAAAATGCTCAGATTCACCAGCAGGACTGGAGAGTACACCTGAAACTGCCCTTTGGACATGCATGGATAGGTACAGTGAACTGTTTTATTGGATGCCTGGTAAGGCCGAATAGAGAGCCTTGTCCTTCTGTACAGTACTGGAAGGGTCTAGTGCTAGGTTTTATAAGTGCTTGCTATGAGTTTCAAGCAAGTGCCAGGCTGAGAAATGAATGGTTTGAGTGCTTAAGTTGAAAGTTTGTCTAGTTCCAAGGGAAAAATTGAAGAGGAGACTTTGTGGAGCTGGGAATAGTTTTACCCTAGCTAACCGGCGCTGCCCAGCACGGAAAACCAGGCAAATGCGATATTTATAGCAGGGGAATGAAAGACATAGAAATTAGTCCAAAATGGCCAATAAACTACTAATTTCTGGTCTGAAACCACTCCTCCAGGGACAGACAGGCCGCTCAAAGCGCCCCTCACTCACAGGTGAACAGAGAAACTTCCTTCTATCCAAGTAAGGTATGGGCAAACACAGAGATTTGTAACACAGCCCTGAATTTAGCACTAACCTGAAAACTGGGCTATACTAGCTTAGAAAGGCGGGAAATAAGTATATATATATATATATATATATATATATATATATATATATATTTTTTTTTTTTTCCAGAAAATAAAGCAGATACAATAAAAAAGACCTTTAAATTCACAGAAAAGGATACTTATTGTTATATATTGCAGATCAGAGTTATAGTCAATGTCCCTAGTAATAAAGTAGGAAGAAACACAAATACAGTAAAAGCAGATGAATAAAGTTATTTTTTTTATATAAAACAATAGAAAAAGAACAAAATGATTTAAACAAGTTACCCAATTAACCAGAAAAAAAGCTCAAAACTAAGCCCTGTTCCAGCAGTCTTCAATCAGACAAGTTCTAACTGCACACTCCTGCTACTTCGATGCAGGGGACCTTCTCCAAAAAAAGATGGCCTGAATCAGTGCTCAAGTTATACAAATAAAGCTAGATTCATCACGCCTGAATCTGGTCTATGCTACAGCAACAAGGTGCACCAGTTTCAGAAAGAAACAGTTCAAATAAGCAGGCACAATAAGCCTGTGACCAGAAATTCCCAGTTCAGAAGGGAAGAATCCAGCCTCTCCTCCCACAAGAGTGTAGACCACAAGCCCTTTTAATGTAGAATAACTGGCCTGAAGCCCAAGTGTTTAAGCCAGAACTAATACACTTTTAGAATAGCAGACACTGGTCCTTCAATCAGCAATTTCCAGCTTAGAAGGATGTAAGCTACCTGTCCTGCCACAACAGTGCAGACCACAAACCTTCTTAATGTAAAACAACCTGTATTTATATATGTGTGCTCCCCAGCTAGGGAGCTTCCTCAATACAAAACCAAGAATCATATTCCCAATGATTAGTACAACAGATTGCTTGACATAGTTGGGAAAATAGCATACACCTTTGCTATCCTTTCCTTCAGAATGTAAAATGCCAGTACTACAGGTGTAACTATCAGCAATTCATATTAGAGAAGACAAAGTGTAAGTCAGAGGGGATTGAGAACAAGCATCTAAAACAAGACACGGTAGAACTATGTGAACTTTTAAAGGTTCATGGGTACTTACTATTGGTGAGGCTATTAAGAAGCTTAGCCTTACATTCCCATAGTAGTTTTTTGGACCTTATGTTTTGTATATGACTAACCCCAAAGGTGTACAGAACAAGGATATTTAGGGACATGTACTTGCTGTCACTTTCCATGATGGATATGGGTACTAAACTTGCAGTGAATTTGCAGATTCCCATCCGGTCTTCTAAATTCTATGTTTGACTAGAGTATGACAAGTACTTTGCTTTATGTGGAGCAGAAGGTGGTTCTGTAGAAGTGGCATTCTCTTCAACACATCCTATTAATGTTGTAAAACAGATGGAGATCCTTTCTTTTGCTGTTTATTCTTCTACTTAATTAATGTATGTGTAATAGGTCTGACAGCACAAAGGATCTGTTGTGGCTTTATACATTACACAGATAGCACCTCTTAGTAGCCTGTATGCTACACTAAAGAAGGATAAAGCTTTGAGATTGCCTGCACAGTTTTTATTATTTAGTCCCTTGATTTGTTTTTTTTTTTTTTTTTCCTGTGAGAAAGCATAGTGGTCATTCCAGTTGCAACAAGTGTTTAAATAGGGGTCTACCTGATAACACCCACACGCCAAAACACTGACAACTAAATAACCGACATGAAAAAAATGAAAAAAAAAAGAAAGTTCAAAAACACGAAACTTCACATGCCCGACAACCCGAAATCCCGACAATCAACAAAACAAATACCTTTCCTGTTAGAAAAATATGTATTAGTAATATGCTTAGTGCATTTGAGGTTGAAAAAGGGTTAACACATTTATTCTATTTCACACTGCATAAATCTGGACGAACTACAGAAGCATTCCAATCCTGTTATGTTATGAAATATGCGCAGTTATGATCTCTGCTTATGCTTTGAAAATTTACAGGGAAGAATTCAATTTCTGCTAGTGTCAGGGAAATAATAATAGATGTTTCACTTCTACTAATGTCATGAGATTTAAACAAAGAGTTATTGATTTTCTGCTTATGTTATACACAGCTGCTAGAGCTATTGATAGCGAAGACAAAGGCTGTTTGGAAATATGAACTGCAATCAGCATTTACTTGTACCTAAGCTAGAAAAGTACCTTGAAATGTAACATATGTATTAGAGCTGCACAACTGAAGCTTATAGTGGGCTAAAAAAATACAGCCCCCAAGGTCAGGTTGTTTTTCTCAAATGTTTTTCATAAATCAAGTCATGTCAGCAGGAAATCCGAGTAACATTTTCTATGTAACACATAGTGAGTTTTAAATCTAAACATGTCAGCAGGAAATCTGAGTAACATTTGCTGTAGAACAATACAGAAAGCTGTGTCTAACTACGTCAACCATAGAAAGTAACATTTTATAGAACAGTATAAGAGAAGTATACTGCCTGCTAGTAATTAGGCAAAATCCTGTATTTGCATGTTTTTGTCTTCTTGCTGCAAGTAATACAAGGTGCCATACCTGAACCTTACGTGAATTGGTCTTTGAAGTTTTTTCCTTTGACAGGTTGGTCCTTCGGACTGGAAACCTCACTTCACCTCGGATCAGACGGGCCAAGTGGTTGAAATCATACGGGGAAGAAACCAAATCAGTTCTTCTTATTTGAAAAGCCCTCTGACTGAATTGTTGTGCAAAAGAGGCCAGCCACTTTCTGATCTGCGACTGAAGGACAGGTCTCCATGAACCAGGTGATCAATCACGAAGGCTCAGGTAAGGTGAATCTACTTTTTTCTGTTTTAGATCAGGGACTAGATTTGTATTGTTTTTGTCAAGACTGTATTTTACAAGTCAGGGACAGAAAAAAATTACTATCTTGTCATAGATCAGGAGAAACAGAATAGGTAGGCAGTCATTCTGAAGAGACTATAACAAAATCCATGGTACCACGTTAAAAATAAGAAACGTTATGTAACGATCAAAAGGGTAGAACAAAATGGGTAGTAATTGCACAAAAAGACCCCAAAATCCACCGATAAATGAAGATGCAAAATACATGCAGTCGCAGTGCGCCGACAATATTAAATACTATTCAAAATGGGTTAATAAGTATGAGTATGATGGTAAATTAGAAAAATCCTCACTTATCAAACTTGTTAAACAACTCAAAACCGATTCCAAAGGTCAGGTAAAAAAGCAACACCAATTAGGAATTCCTCAGGCACACAGGTGGATTAAGGAAGTAAACTGTAGGGTACAAAAGAACAATTCAAAAACAATGTTTTTAGATAAGGAGGACAATAACTTGGTAATAGCGTCAGCCCCTCCGCCTCCCTTACCAGAGTACAAAGAAAGTGAATAGGTTAGTCCACCCCCACGATATCCTGTTGTCACTGAAAATAGACATTACAAAAACAAAACCCTTTATTAGAGATCCCATCGGGACCAGGTCTTGAACATGGGCAGGTAACTCAAATGAAGGCATTGAGTTATATCAAATGGTTAAGAATTCACGATCTATGAGTGAAGAAGAAATATGCCCACTTATAGAAGTACCTAATCCTCAGGCAGGACAAGACGGTCAGGACCCAACTTTTTTAGTGTATAGACCCTGGACTCCGGAATATATCAGGAAAGCCACTGAGAGAATTCTCCATCCAAAAGTTAATTTTAGAAAGTTCTCAGAAGATTTACAAGGAATGAGGCTAACTTATAATTTAAATGGAGAAGAGGTAGAAAAAGAAGTTAGACAAATTGTGGGACCAGATTGGCACATGATTAGTGGCAACTGGAATCCCCGTGATGCTGCACACAGACCCCTCCCACATAGCAGCACAGAACTAGATAACAGAGTAAAAGGTCTTACAGACCACATCTCTGAGAAATGGAAGCCTAGGGCAGACTGGACTTACATTAATCAATGCATCCAACAAGAAGGTGAAACTGTTGACAGATAGTATGCCAGATTATTAGAATGTTTTAATAACCACTGTGGAATGCAGGTTCCTGAAGATCAGACACAAGATTCCCCATATGAACACCAGTTAAAGAATGCATTTTTAAAAGGCAGTATTGCACCCATAAGCAGTTTTATTACAAAACACATGGTAGACCATCGTACAAGCAGGTTACAGTAATTACTTGAATACGCTTGGCATGCCGAAAGGCATTTTAATAGCAAAAAGAAAAAGAAAGCTCAAGTATTTTCTGTAGAAGATGGAGCAGAAGTTTATGTAATACAGTCCTGGAAAAAGGGCAGGAAAAATACACAGGGAAACAAACAATCTAATCAGCGATCAGAGGACTTTGAAGGGTGAAAGAAAAGGGGAGAATGTTTTAAATGCAGTAAAAAGGGACACTTGGCAAGGGACAGCAAGAAAAACAAGAAGGCAACCACGGAAGATAAGGAGGTTGAGGACTGACTATATGGTAGTCAGGAATCACTACAAGGGGATAGTGGAGAAAGGACAAATGAGAATGTGATAGAAGAAGTAGAGGATGTGACAGAAGAGATAGAGGAAGTGCAGGAAGTTACTGACAGTGAAGAAAATGAGATATTAGACTTGGCTTTATTGAGCTTGGAGCTCTATTTAGCAGACACAAAACCAGAAGTTACACTCTTGGTAGAAGGGAGGGAAGTAAAATTCTTGTGTGACTCAGGGGTATCACGAAACCTGATACATCCCTCCAAACTGCCAGAAAACTCAGAGTCATCTGATTACATACTAGTAAAAGCAGCTAATGGACAGCTGTATCGGGAGCCCCTCTCCCCTAACATTGCAATAACTGATCCTGTTTCACAAGATTCCCCATATGAACAACAGTTAAAGAATGCATTTTTAAAAGGCAGTATTTCACCCATAAGCAGTTTTATTACACAACACATGGTACACCATCGTACAAGCAGGTTACAGTCATTACTTGAATACGCTAGGCATGCCGAAAGGCATTTTAATAGCAAAAAGAAAAAGAAAGCTAAAGTATTTTCTGTAGAAGATGGAGCAGAAGTTTATGTAGTACAGTCCTGGAAAAAGGGCAAGAAAAATGCACAGGGAAACAAACAATCTAATCAGCGATCAGAGGACTTTGTAGGGTGAAAGAAAAGGGGAGAATGTTTTAAATGCAGTAAAAAGGGACACTTGGCAAGGGACAGCAAGAAAAACAAGAAGGCAACCACGGAAGATAAGGAGGTTGAGGACTGACTATATGGTAGTCAGGAATCACTAGAAGGGGATAGTGGAGAAAGGACAAATGAGAATGTGATAGAGGAAGTTGAGGATGTGACAGAAGAGATAGAGGAAGTGCAGGAAGTTACTGACAATGAAGAAAATGAGATATTAGACTTGGCTTTATTGAGCTTGGAGCTCTATTTAGCGGACACAAAACCAGAAGTTACACTCTTGGTAGAAGGGAGGGAAGTAAAATTCTTGTGTGACTTAGGGGCATCACGAACCCTGATACATCCCTCCAAACTGCCAGAAAACTCAGAGTCACCTGATTACATACTAGTAAAAGAAGCTAATGGACAGCTGTACCGGGAGCCCCTCTCCCGTAACATTGCAATAACTAATCCTGTTTCAGGATTGACTCAGAAAAGCAAAATTGTTATTTCTGCAAAATGCCCAGTGAACCTCTTGGGCAGAGACCTTATGCAGCTATTTGATATAGCAGTAGTCCCGACCATGCAGGGTATGGAAGCACAGCGACAAATTGATACCTTTACAGTGCAATCGGAGGGTGAAATGTTTTATTGGTACAGCCAGGACTTGGTTACGACTGGTCCAGGGACTGTGACCGAAGAATTAATGAATGTAGCCATCAGCAAGTTCCCCTCCCTTGACATTGATAAGCAACACTTGTTGCACTGTACCCTGTATTACTGTAACATGCCAGGACCTGATAAGGAATATGAGCAAGAATTGTTTAAAAATCGTGCAAACAGATTGATATTACGTAATCTGTACTGGGACGCAGAAGGGAACAGTGTAGCCAGCTGTTCATTGCCCCAGGAGTTCTTTGCACTCTATAAATCTAATAGATTACCACGTTAGCTTAACTAAGTACAAAAACATAGACTTGGCAGACCTAGGAGAAAAAGTCACGAGGTGGGAAAAATAGACAGAATTAGAACTGTCAGAACAGGGAATACAAATACAGAAGCTGAATTGGATAACTCAGACCCACCCAGCCATACACTTGCAGTCTAGCAAGGACAGCTGATTAGCATTCCTATTAAAGGAGAAAGAGAATGCCTTACAGAATATACCAGAAACTCTCTAGTCAACAGGAAAGTCAGATGTAGGACTTATTCGTACAGCGGGACAAGTTACTATCACGCCAAAGTCAGTATTTAGACCGCAAAAAAGACAGTATCCCTTAAGAAAAGCTACAGAGGCAGGAATCAAATCTATTATAGTAGCTTTACTTAAGGAAGGGGTGCTGGTGGAATCTCCCGACTCACCATGTAACACACCCTTATTTCCTGTTAAGAAAGCAAATGGAGAATGGCATATGGTCCAAGATTTACAAGCTGTAAATGATACAGTAATACCAAGGGCACCTACAGTGCCAGACCCACACACCCTGTTGAATGATTTAAGACCTCAGCAGAAATATTTTTCTGTGGTAGATATCAGCAATGTGTTCTTTTCGATACCGATACACCCTGACAGCCAGTATTGGTTTGCATTCACATTTCAGGGGAAAAGGTATACATATACACGGCTACCACAGGGATATTGTGAAAGTCCAACAATATTTTCACAAGAAATGGCAAGCAACTTGGTGGGATTTACCCCACCAAGAGGCAGCCAGATTTTACTTTATGTTGATGACATCCTGCTGGCAGCCCCCACCCAGCAAGATTGTAAAGAAGATACCATAGCGCTATTATGATTTTTAGCCGCTGAAGGACATAAGGTAAACAAAAATAAACTGCAACTTTGGAAAAAAACAAGTCAAATACCTAAGATATGTAATATCCAAAGAGGGTAGAACATTAGATGAGGACAGAAAAGTAGCTATTTTGCAAGCACCAAAACCCACAACCAAGAAGGAAATGATGTCCTTCCTGGGTACAACTAAGTTTTGCCAGAGCTGGATTCCAAACTATGCCTTGGAATCTGCACCCCTGACTGACCTGATATATAAAAAGCCTATGGCAGCACAGGATTCGTTACAATGGACACCAGAGGCAGAATCTGCTTTCTGCAAACTGAAACAGTTAATAGCGTCCTCATTAGTTCTGGGATTACCAAACTACCATAAACGTCTTTTCCAAACTATAGATTGTAAGCAAGGTTATATGACATCAGTGTTAACACAACAGCATGGGGACAAGCAACGCCCCATTGCTTATTATTCATCACAACTAGACCCAGTGGCACATTCTTTACCTCACTGTGTACAAGCAGTAGTTGCAGCTACAATGGCAGTACAGGCTTCAGCCTCAGTAGTTTATTCCACCCTCTCACTTTGAGAGTGCCTCATGCAGTCGCAATTATTTTACTGCAAGAGAAGGTAGCATATCTTTCCCCTGCTAGGCATCTTTCCTGTATGACTATATTGTTGAGCCAACCTCACATGACAATTGAACGATGCATGACTTTACACCCTTCTACCTTGCTCCCAACCCCTGAAGATGGCACACCACACCGCTGCCTGCAGGTGATTGAGCAAAAGACACTACCTAGAAAAGATCTCACGGATGTCCCCTTGGATGATGCCGAGGTGACATACTACGTGGATGGTTCGTGCAAAAGGGGTCCTGCAGGACAGAACCTAGTAAAATATGCAGTAGTTTCTGATACTGAGATTATAGAAGCAAAACCTTTACCACAAAACTTATCTGCACAGGCAGCAGAATTCATTGCCTTGACACGGGCATGTACCTTAGCAAAGGGTAAATGTGTAAACATTTTTACTGACAGCCAGTACGCTTTCTCTACTCTACATGTTTTTGCGCAACAGTGGAAAACCGAGGAATCATAACATCTACTGGCAAACCTATCAATCATGCACAGTTCATTTTAGATCTTTTAGAATCTATTCAGTTACCTCAGAAAGTAGCTATTTGTAAATGCACAGCTCATACCAAGCAACAAGATAGGATTTCAAAAGGTAATGCGAGAGCTGATACAGCTGCAAAACAAGCAGCTTCAGAAGTATTTCTTTTAAATGAGGAACTACAACCCTCTGAGATTTTAGACTTAGAAATGTTAAAGACAATGTAGACACTCACTACGCAAGCTGAAAAACAAACATGGGTAAAACGAGGAGCAATTCTCGAAAAGGGGCTGTACATCTCTAAAAAAGGGAAACTGATACTACCATCTAATTTGTTTAGATATGCAGATTTGTTGAGCCATGGGCAATGCCATGTCTCAACAGGGGGGATGGTGCAGCTGGTGAACCGAGTGTTCACAACATATGGATTTACAAACGACTCTAAAAAATTTAGTTTGATGTGCCAAATTTGTAACAAACATCATGCACAAGGGGCGTTAAAGCCCAAGCAAGGGATTTTCCCTACACCACCATATCCATTTCATACTATCTGTATGAATTTCATAGAATTGAACAAATGTGAAAATAAGAAGTATTGTCTTGTCATTGTAGCTATGTTTTCCAGATGGGTGGAAGCCTTTCCATCCAAAAATCCAGACGCAGCCACAGTAGCGAAAGTCCTTGTCAAAGAAATCATCTCTAGATTCGGCATTCTGGAAAGGATCTACAGTGACAATGGTACACACTTTGTAAACCAAACCATACAATAGTTAAGTAAGCATTTTGGTATTAAAATCATTGTGCATACCATCCGCAATCTGCAGGGCTAGTTGAGAGGCATAATGGAATTTTAAAGAATAAATTAAGAAAACTACTAGCAGAAACAGAAAAGAATTGGGTGTACTGTCTGCCCCTGGCATTGTTGAGCATGAGAACTGTTCTGACTGCAAAAGCATTTACTCCTTTTGAAAAACTATTTGGAAGGGCTTATTATATACCCCAGTGGAAACCTCTCATGCCCGCAGACCAAGAAGCTGACTATACACTAGCTGAATATATGAGAAATTTGTTGAATTCTAAACATCTGTTGCAGTCAAATTCTGTTTCAGATAAAGAACAAATCGAAACATCGGAAGTGGCAGTGATCCCTGGGGATTGGATCTGGGTGAAAACTATTAAAAAGAAAAAATGGACATCACCAAGGTGGGAAGGTCCATACAAGGTGCTTCTTTCAACACCTACTGCAGTCAGAATCACAGAGCGAGCCTCATGGATCCACCTGACGCACTGCAAACTAGTTAAGAACTTTGAACTGGACAAGAATCTTACCTCTCCATCGGGGCCCTCAGCACAAAGTCTGGCTACAAAGGGGGGTCAGATCAATAGGACTGATCCATCTCAATCACAGTAAAGAAACCATAGGTGCTGAAGGTCCTATTAGGGCAGAGAGTAATATCACATGTTAAAAGCAAAAATTATAGAATCTAGAGAAATCCAAATAAAACTACTCGGAAGAGTTGGAGAAAATAGGAACGCAGAACAACCATTTCCTCAAAAGTATTGCATAATCATCCTGTTAACTGTACTAGTGACAGTAATCTTTTTGTTGTGGCCATTCCTTTTCCCAGCCACACAAACTGAACTGAATAAACGTGAAGAGTTGCACATAGACTGGCACCCAAACTTCAATACTTACCAGGCAATCAAATATGTGTATGCTGAGACCTTCAATGTTTCGAATTGCTGGATTTGCACAGCTTTGCCAACAGCATACAGGGGGTTATTGTTAACTTCAGTCCCCCTAGGAGTCAACGAGACCTGGGAAATCTTGATTCATGATACATCAATTATTACATCACAAAATAAAATAGCACTGCACTTGTCTGTTCAACAAAAAGGAACTGTGTGTTTTTACAAAAATGATACAATTCAGGTGGGGTGGAGCAATTGCAATGTGACTGTTCCTTATAGATGCTACACTAAATCTAATAACACAGGTTTTTATTGTAATACAAACTATGATTCATTTTTTGAATTAATGCACAAAACAATTGAGGAAGTAAAACATGATTCTGTTCTCTACAAACAACTGTCTATAACTGACAGAAAAATGTTTCATGCAGGACAAGTGTATATTCATAGTAAAGTTACTACTAAAGTAGAAGACTGTTATTTTGTATGTGGTAGAAAAGCATACAAGTGGTTACCTGAGAATTGGTCCGGCAGTTGTTTTTTGGGCTACCTGATTCTGGCCATACGATACACAGCAGTTTTACCTCGAGGAAAATTTCAAAATGTTCTTGAAGCCATCTAGAAGCCTGTCAATCCAGTGGGACAAATCGATGCACGCTGGAAAAATCATCATGCTGTGGGCGATAGACTGACACACATGGACTTGAATGATACTGTTATATTGTGGACAGGCATATTACCAGCATATGGAGCAGTAAAATCGATCTGGGAGCTGAGAAAACTGTCTAAGCTTCTCGAAGTAATGAGCAATGCAACCTTTTCTGCTCTAGAATTGGTGACTGATGAACTGAATGCCATGAGAACTGTAGTGCTTCAAAACCGCATGGCTCTCAACTTCACCCTAGCGGCGAGAGGAGGTACTTGCACTTTAACCCAGGAGGAGTGCTGTTTGTATATTCCTGACCACAAACATGAGATAGACAATCACCTTGAGGTAATTCAGCAGGTGTCCGCTATGACCAAACCAGGGCCAAATCCATTGATGGACTTTTTCCAGAGATTGTTTGGGGGGTGGGGCAGTATCCTAATGAACATCCTGATTACCATCTGTGTAGGAATGTTGCTACTGGGGGTATGTGTTTGCTGCTGCATCCCCTGCATGAAAAGATTGATCAAAGACTTTATAGACATGTCAGTTTCCGAAACCTTATATCAAGGTGCTGAATTTGAAGAACTGTTGAAAAATTGAAAATGCTTTCATAGGTTTAAACTGAATGACTCTCTTAATTGCAAATCCTGAGTAGGAAGAGGTTAGCAGAAGAAAAACTGTTTATGCCTATTTTGAAAGTAGAATAAAGTATTAAAAGGGGAAATGTTAGAAAAATATGTATTAGTAATATGCTTGGTGCATTGGAGGTTTAAAAAGGGTTAACACATTTATTCTATTTCACACTGCATAAATCTGCATGAACTACAGAAGCATTCCAATCCTGTTATGTTATGAAATATGTGCAGTTATGATCTCTGCTTGTGCTTTGGAAATTTACAGGGAAGCATTCAATTTCTGCAAGTGTCAGGGAAATAATAATAGATGTTTCACTTCTACTAATGCCATAAGATTTAAACAAAGAGTTATTGATTTTCTGCTTATGTTATACACAGCTGCTAGAGCTATTGATAACAAAGACAAAGGCTGTTTGAAAATATGAACTGCAATCAGCATTTACTTGTACCTAAGCTAGAAAAGTACCTTGAAATGTAACATATGTATTAGAGCTGCACAACTGAAGCTTATAGTGGGCTAAAAAAATACAGCCCCCAAGGTCAGGTTGTTTTTCTCAAATGTTTTTCATAAATCAAGTCATGTCAGCAGGAAATCCGAGTAACATTTTCTATGTAACACATAGTGAGTTTTAAATCTAAACATGTCAGCAGGAAATCTGAGTAACATTTGCTGTAGAACAATACAGAAAGCTGTGTCTAACTACGTCAACCATAGAAAGTAACATTTTATAGAACAGTATAAGAGAAGTATACTGCCTGCTAGTAATTAGGCAAAATCCTGTATTTGCATGTTTTTGTCTTCTTGCTGCAAGTAATACAAGGTGCCATACCTGAACCTTACGTGAATTGGTCTTTGAAGTTTTTTCCTTTGACAGGTTGGTCCTTCGGACTGGAAACCTCACTTCACCTCGGATCAGACGGGCCAAGTGGTTGAAATCATACGGGGAAGAAACCAAATCAGTTCTTCTTATTTGAAAAGCCCTCTGACTGAATTGTTGTGCAAAAGAGGCCAGCCACTTTCTGATCTGCGACTGAAGGACAGGTCTCCATGAACCAGGTGATCAATCACGAAGGCTCAGGTAAGGTGAATCTACTTTTTTCTGTTTTAGATCAGGGACTAGATTTGTATTGTTTTTGTCAAGACTGTATTTTACAAGTCAGGGACAGAAAAAAATTACTATCTTGTCATAGATCAGGAGAAACAGAATAGGTAGGCAGTCATTCTGAAGAGACTATAACAAAATCCATGGTACCATGTTAAAAATAAGAAACGTTATGTAACGATCAAAAGGGTAGAACAAAATGGGTAGTAATTGCACAAAAAGACCCCAAAATCCACCGATAAATGAAGATGCAAAATACATGCAGTCGCAGTGCGCCGACAATATTAAATACTATTCAAAATGGGTTAATAAGTATGAGTATGATGGTAAATTAGAAAAATCCTCACTTATCAAACTTGTTAAACAACTCAAAACCGATTCCAAAGGTCAGGTAAAAAAGCAACACCAATTAGGAATTCCTCAGGCACACAGGTGGATTAAGGAAGTAAACTGTAGGGTACAAAAGAACAATTCAAAAACAATGTTTTTAGATAAGGAGGACAATAACTTGGTAATAGCGTCAGCCCCTCCGCCTCCCTTACCAGAGTACAAAGAAAGTGAATAGGTTAGTCCACCCCCACGATATCCTGTTGTCACTGAAAATAGACATTACAAAAACAAAACCCTTTATTAGAGATCCCATCGGGACCAGGTCTTGAACATGGGCAGGTAACTCAAATGAAGGCATTGAGTTATATCAAATGGTTAAGAATTCACGATCTATGAGTGAAGAAGAAATATGCCCACTTATAGAAGTACCTAATCCTCAGGCAGGACAAGACGGTCAGGACCCAACTTTTTTAGTGTATAGACCCTGGACTCCGGAATATATCAGGAAAGCCACTGAGAGAATTCTCCATCCAAAAGTTAATTTTAGAAAGTTCTCAGAAGATTTACAAGGAATGAGGCTAACTTATAATTTAAATGGAGAAGAGGTAGAAAAGAAGTTAGACAAATTGTGGGACCAGATTGGCACATGATTAGTGGCAACTGGAATCCCCGTGATGCTGCACACAGACCCCTCCCACATAGCAGCACAGAACTAGATAACAGAGTAAAAGGTCTTACAGACCACATCTCTGAGAAATGGAAGCCTAGGGCAGACTGGACTTACATTAATCAATGCATCCAACAAGAAGGTGAAACTGTTGACAGATAGTATGCCAGATTATTAGAATGTTTTAATAACCACTGTGGAATGCAGGTTCCTGAAGATCAGACACAAGATTCCCCATATGAACACCAGTTAAAGAATGCATTTTAAAAGGCAGTATTGCACCCATAAGCAGTTTTATTACAAAACACATGGTAGACCATCGTACAAGCAGGTTACAGTAATTACTTGAATACGCTTGGCATGCCGAAAGGCATTTTAATAGCAAAAGAAAAGAAAGCTCAAGTATTTTCTGTAGAAGATGGAGCAGAAGTTTATGTAATACAGTCCTGGAAAAAGGGCAGGAAAAATACACAGGAAACAAACAATCTAATCAGCGATCAGAGGACTTTGAAGGGTGAAAGAAAAGGGGAGAATGTTTTAAATGCAGTAAAAAGGGACACTTGGCAAGGGACAGCAAGAAAAACAAGAAGGCAACCACGGAAGATAAGGAGGTTGAGGACTGACTATATGGTAGTCAGGAATCACTACAAGGGGATAGTGGAGAAAGGACAAATGAGAATGTGATAGAAGAAGTAGAGGATGTGACAGAAGAGATAGAGGAAGTGCAGGAAGTTACTGACAGTGAAGAAAATGAGATATTAGACTTGGCTTTATTGAGCTTGGAGCTCTATTTAGCAGACACAAAACCAGAAGTTACACTCTTGGTAGAAGGGAGGGAAGTAAAATTCTTGTGTGACTCAGGGTATCACGAAACCTGATACATCCCTCCAAACTGCCAGAAAACTCAGAGTCATCTGATTACATACTAGTAAAAGCAGCTAATGGACAGCTGTATCGAGCCCCTCCCCTAACATTGCAATAACTGATCCTGTTTCACAAGATTCCCCATATGAACAACAGTTAAAGAATGCATTTTTAAAAGGCAGTATTTCACCCATAAGCAGTTTTATTACACAACACATGGTACACCATCGTACAAGCAGGTTACAGTCATTACTTGAATACGCTAGGCATGCCGAAAGGCATTTTAATAGCAAAAAGAAAAAGAAAGCTAAAGTATTTTCTGTAGAAGATGGAGCAGAAGTTTATGTAGTACAGTCCTGGAAAAAGGGCAAGAAAAATGCACAGGGAAACAAACAATCTAATCAGCGATCAGAGGACTTTGTAGGGTGAAAGAAAAGGGGAGAATGTTTTAAATGCAGTAAAAAGGGACACTTGGCAAGGGACAGCAAGAAAAACAAGAAGGCAACCACGGAAGATAAGGAGGTTGAGGACTGACTATATGGTAGTCAGGAATCACTAGAAGGGGATAGTGGAGAAAGGACAAATGAGAATGTGATAGAGGAAGTTGAGGATGTGACAGAAGAGATAGAGGAAGTGCAGGAAGTTACTGACAATGAAGAAAATGAGATATTAGACTTGGCTTTATTGAGCTTGGAGCTCTATTTAGCGGACACAAAACCAGAAGTTACACTCTTGGTAGAAGGGAGGGAAGTAAAATTCTTGTGTGACTTAGGGCATCACGAACCCTGATACATCCCTCCAAACTGCCAGAAAACTCAGAGTCACCTGATTACATACTAGTAAAAGAAGCTAATGGACAGCTGTACCGGGAGCCCCTCTCCCGTAACATTGCAATAACTAATCCTGTTTCAGGATTGACTCAGAAAAGCAAAATTGTTATTTCTGCAAAATGCCCAGTGAACCTCTTGGGCAGAGACCTTATGCAGCTATTTGATATAGCAGTAGTCCCGACCATGCAGGGTATGGAAGCACAGCGACAAATTGATACCTTTACAGTGCAATCGGAGGGTGAAATGTTTTATTGGTACAGCCAGGACTTGGTTACGACTGGTCCAGGGACTGTGACCGAAGAATTAATGAATGTAGCCATCAGCAAGTTCCCCTCCCTTGACATTGATAAGCAACACTTGTTGCACTGTACCCTGTATTACTGTAACATGCCAGGACCTGATAAGGAATATGAGCAAGAATTGTTTAAAAATCGTGCAAACAGATTGATATTACGTAATCTGTACTGGGACGCAGAAGGGAACAGTGTAGCCAGCTGTTCATTGCCCCAGGAGTTCTTTGCACTCTATAAATCTAATAGATTACCACGTTAGCTTAACTAAGTACAAAAACATAGACTTGGCAGACCTAGGAGAAAAAGTCACGAGGTGGGAAAAATAGACAGAATTAGAACTGTCAGAACAGGGAATACAAATACAGAAGCTGAATTGGATAACTCAGACCCACCCAGCCATACACTTGCAGTCTAGCAAGGACAGCTGATTAGCATTCCTATTAAAGGAGAAAGAGAATGCCTTACAGAATATACCAGAAACTCTCTAGTCAACAGGAAAGTCAGATGTAGGACTTATTCGTACAGCGGGACAAGTTACTATCACGCCAAAGTCAGTATTTAGACCGCAAAAAAGACAGTATCCCTTAAGAAAAGCTACAGAGGCAGGAATCAAATCTATTATAGTAGCTTTACTTAAGGAAGGGGTGCTGGTGGAATCTCCCGACTCACCATGTAACACACCCTTATTTCCTGTTAAGAAAGCAAATGGAGAATGGCATATGGTCCAAGATTTACAAGCTGTAAATGATACAGTAATACCAAGGGCACCTACAGTGCCAGACCCACACACCCTGTTGAATGATTTAAGACCTCAGCAGAAATATTTTTCTGTGGTAGATATCAGCAATGTGTTCTTTTCGATACCGATACACCCTGACAGCCAGTATTGGTTTGCATTCACATTTCAGGGGAAAAGGTATACATATACACGGCTACCACAGGGATATTGTGAAAGTCCAACAATATTTTCACAAGAAATGGCAAGCAACTTGGTGGGATTTACCCCACCAAGAGGCAGCCAGATTTTACTTTATGTTGATGACATCCTGCTGGCAGCCCCCACCCAGCAAGATTGTAAAGAAGATACCATAGCGCTATTATGATTTTTAGCCGCTGAAGGACATAAGGTAAACAAAAATAAACTGCAACTTTGGAAAAAAACAAGTCAAATACCTAAGATATGTAATATCCAAAGAGGGTAGAACATTAGATGAGGACAGAAAAGTAGCTATTTTGCAAGCACCAAAACCCACAACCAAGAAGGAAATGATGTCCTTCCTGGGTACAACTAAGTTTTGCCAGAGCTGGATTCCAAACTATGCCTTGGAATCTGCACCCCTGACTGACCTGATATATAAAAGCCTATGGCAGCACAGGATTTGTTACAATGGACACCAGAGGCAGAATCTGCTTTCTGCAAACTGAAACAGTTAATAGCGTCCTCATTAGTTCTGGGATTACCAAACTACCATAAACGTCTTTTCCAAACTATAGATTGTAAGCAAGGTTATATGACATCAGTGTTAACACAACAGCATGGGGACAAGCAACGCCCCATTGCTTATTATTCATCACAACTAGACCCAGTGGCACATTCTTTACCTCACTGTGTACAAGCAGTAGTTGCAGCTACAATGGCAGTACAGGCTTCAGCCTCAGTAGTTTATTCCACCCTCTCACTTTGAGAGTGCCTCATGCAGTCGCAATTATTTTACTGCAAGAGAAGGTAGCATATCTTTCCCCTGCTAGGCATCTTTCCTGTATGACTATATTGTTGAGCCAACCTCACATGACAATTGAACGATGCATGACTTTACACCCTTCTACCTTGCTCCCAACCCCTGAAGATGGCACACCACACCGCTGCCTGCAGGTGATTGAGCAAAAGACACTACCTAGAAAAGATCTCACGGATGTCCCCTTGGATGATGCCGAGGTGACATACTACGTGGATGGTTCGTGCAAAAGGGGTCCTGCAGGACAGAACCTAGTAAAATATGCAGTAGTTTCTGATACTGAGATTATAGAAGCAAAACCTTTACCACAAAACTTATCTGCACAGGCAGCAGAATTCATTGCCTTGACACGGGCATGTACCTTAGCAAAGGGTAAATGTGTAAACATTTTTACTGACAGCCAGTACGCTTTCTCTACTCTACATGTTTTTGCGCAACAGTGGAAAAACCGAGGAATCATAACATCTACTGGCAAACCTATCAATCATGCACAGTTCATTTTAGATCTTTTAGAATCTATTCAGTTACCTCAGAAAGTAGCTATTTGTAAATGCACAGCTCATACCAAGCAACAAGATAGGATTTCAAAAGGTAATGCGAGAGCTGATACAGCTGCAAAACAAGCAGCTTCAGAAGTATTTCTTTTAAATGAGGAACTACAACCCTCTGAGATTTTAGACTTAGAAATGTTAAAGACAATGTAGACACTCACTACGCAAGCTGAAAAACAAACATGGGTAAAACGAGGAGCAATTCTCGAAAAGGGGCTGTACATCTCTAAAAAAGGGAAACTGATACTACCATCTAATTTGTTTAGATATGCAGATTTGTTGAGCCATGGGCAATGCCATGTCTCAACAGGGGGGATGGTGCAGCTGGTGAACCGAGTGTTCACAACATATGGATTTACAAACGACTCTAAAAAATTTAGTTTGATGTGCCAAATTTGTAACAAACATCATGCACAAGGGGCGTTAAAGCCCAAGCAAGGGATTTTCCCTACACCACCATATCCATTTCATACTATCTGTATGAATTTCATAGAATTGAACAAATGTGAAAATAAGAAGTATTGTCTTGTCATTGTAGCTATGTTTTCCAGATGGGTGGAAGCCTTTCCATCCAAAAATCCAGACGCAGCCACAGTAGCGAAAGTCCTTGTCAAAGAAATCATCTCTAGATTCGGCATTCTGGAAAGGATCTACAGTGACAATGGTACACACTTTGTAAACCAAACCATACAATAGTTAAGTAAGCATTTTGGTATTAAAATCATTGTGCATACCATCCGCAATCTGCAGGGCTAGTTGAGAGGCATAATGGAATTTTAAAGAATAAATTAAGAAAACTACTAGCAGAAACAGAAAAGAATTGGGTGTACTGTCTGCCCCTGGCATTGTTGAGCATGAGAACTGTTCTGACTGCAAAAGCATTTACTCCTTTTGAAAAACTATTTGGAAGGGCTTATTATATACCCCAGTGGAAACCTCTCATGCCCGCAGACCAAGAAGCTGACTATACACTAGCTGAATATATGAGAAATTTGTTGAATTCTAAACATCTGTTGCAGTCAAATTCTGTTTCAGATAAAGAACAAATCGAAACATCGGAAGTGGCAGTGATCCCTGGGGATTGGATCTGGGTGAAAACTATTAAAAAGAAAAAATGGACATCACCAAGGTGGGAAGGTCCATACAAGGTGCTTCTTTCAACACCTACTGCAGTCAGAATCACAGAGCTAGCCTCATGGATCCACCTGACGCACTGCAAACTAGTTAAGAACTTTGAACTGGACAAGAATCTTACCTCTCCATCGGGGCCCTCAGCACAAAGTCTGGCTACAAAGGGGGGTCAGATCAATAGGACTGATCCATCTCAATCACAGTAAAGAAACCATAGGTGCTGAAGGTCCTATTAGGGCAGAGAGTAATATCACATGTTAAAAGCAAAAATTATAGAATCTAGAGAAATCCAAATAAAACTACTCGGAAGAGTTGGAGAAAATAGGAACGCAGAACAACCATTTCCTCAAAAGTATTGCATAATCATCCTGTTAACTGTACTAGTGACAGTAATCTTTTTGTTGTGGCCATTCCTTTTCCCAGCCACACAAACTGAACTGAATAAACGTGAAGAGTTGCACATAGACTGGCACCCAAACTTCAATACTTACCAGGCAATCAAATATGTGTATGCTGAGACCTTCAATGTTTCGAATTGCTGGATTTGCACAGCTTTGCCAACAGCATACAGGGGGTTATTGTTAACTTCAGTCCCCCTAGGAGTCAACGAGACCTGGGAAATCTTGATTCATGATACATCAATTATTACATCACAAAATAAAATAGCACTGCACTTGTCTGTTCAACAAAAAGGAACTGTGTGTTTTACAAAATGATTCAATTCAGGTGGGGTGGAGCAATTTCAATGTGACTGTTCCTTATAGATGCTACACTAAATCTAATAACACAGGTTTTATTGTAATACAAACTATGATTCATTTTTTGAATTAATGCACAAAACAATTGAGGAAGTAAAACATGATTCTGTTCTCTACAAACAACTGTCTATAACTGACAGAAAAATGTTTCATGCAGGACAAGTGTATATTCATAGTAAAGTTACTACTAAAGTAGAAGACTGTTATTTTGTATGTGGTAGAAAAGCATACAAGTGGTTACCTGAGAATTGGTCCGCAGTTGTTTTGGGCTACCTGATTCTGGCCATACGATACACAGCAGTTTTACCTCGAGGAAAATTTCAAAATGTTCTTGAAGCCATCTAGAAGCCTGTCAATCCAGTGGGACAAATCGATGCACGCTGGAAAAATCATCATGCTGTGGGCGATAGACTGACACACATGGACTTGAATGATACTGTTATATTGTGGACAGGCATATTACCAGCATATGGAGCAGTAAAATCGATCTGGGAGCTGAGAAAACTGTCTAAGCTTCTCGAAGTAATGAGCAATGCAACCTTTTCTGCTCTAGAATTGGTGACTGATGAACTGAATGCCATGAGAACTGTAGTGCTTCAAAACCGCATGGCTCTCAACTTCACCCTAGCGGCGAGAGGAGGTACTTGCACTTTAACCCAGGAGGAGTGCTGTTTGTATATTCCTGACCACAAACATGAGATAGACAATCACCTTGAGGTAATTCAGCAGGTGTCCGCTATGACCAAACCAGGGCCAAATCCATTGATGGACTTTTTCCAGAGATTGTTTGGGGGGTGGGGCAGTATCCTAATGAACATCCTGATTACCATCTGTGTAGGAATGTTGCTACTGGGGGTATGTGTTTGCTGCTGCATCCCCTGCATGAAAAGATTGATCAAAGACTTTATAGACATGTCAGTTTCCGAAACCTTATATCAAGGTGCTGAATTTGAAGAACTGTTGAAAAATTGAAAATGCTTTCATAGGTTTAAACTGAATGACTCTCTTAATTGCAAATCCTGAGTAGGAAGAGGTTAGCAGAAGAAAAACTGTTTATGCCTATTTTGAAAGTAGAATAAAGTATTAAAAGGGGGGAAATGTTAGAAAAATATGTATTAGTAATATGCTTGGTGCATTGGAGGTTTAAAAAGGGTTAACACATTTATTCTATTTCACACTGCATAAATCTGCATGAACTACAGAAGCATTCCAATCCTGTTATGTTATGAAATATGTGCAGTTATGATCTCTGCTTGTGCTTTGGAAATTTACAGGGAAGCATTCAATTTCTGCAAGTGTCAGGGAAATAATAATAGATGTTTCACTTCTACTAATGCCATAAGATTTAAACAAAGAGTTATTGATTTTCTGCTTATGTTATACACAGCTGCTAGAGCTATTGATAACAAAGACAAAGGCTGTTTGAAAATATGAACTGCAATCAGCATTTACTTGTACCTAAGCTAGAAAAGTACCTTGAAATGTAACATATGTATTAGAGCTGCACAACTGAAGCTTGTAGTGGGCTAAAAAATACAGCCCCCAAGGTCAGGTTGTTTTTCTCAAATGTTTTTCATAAATCAAGTCATGTCAGCAGGAAATCTGAGTAACATTTGCTGTAGAACAATACAGAAAGCTGTGTCTAACTACATCAACCATAGAAAGTAACATTTTATAGAACAGTATAAGAGAAGCATACTGCCTGCTAGTAATTAGGCAAAATCCTGTATTTGCATGTTTTTGTCTCCTTGCTGCAAGTAATAAAAGGTGCCATACCTGAACCTTATGTGAATTGATCTTTGAAGTTTTTTCCTTTGACATTTCCCAAAAAACACACACACAGCACAAGCACACCAAAAACCTTACAAACCTACACTAAACTTTACATACACAATTATCTATGCACTAACCTTAACCCAAACCCTAACCCTAAGGTCCATCACTATCGCACACTTACCTTACCCACACCCTAACTCATTTAATCCACCCCTAACCCTCAAGTCCGTCACTATCGCACACTTCCCTTACCCGCACCCTAACCCTAACTCACTTAACCTGCCCCTAAACCTAAAGTCTGTCACTATCGCACACTTACCTGACCCGCTCCCTACCCTACCCTAACATCTGTCACTAACACACACTTACCTTACCCACACCCTGACCCTAACGTCCGTCCCTATCGCACACCTACCTTAACATGTCAGTGTTCTCAGCGTTGGGATTCTCAACTTTCGGTCTTTGCCATTGTCGATCTTCCAGTGTCGGTGTTCTCATTGTCAGCGTTGTAGAATTTTGGCATTTTCAGGTAGACCCTTAAATAGATACATACCAAAAGGGCATGTTAATGAATGTCTAGCCTAATGATACAGAGTACAGTGGAATGATAATACCCCTGGACCTGTATGTTATAAACTTTAGATACAAGTTGTGTAATGAAATAAGACTTCCTTACAATAATGGATGTGTGGTCATCAAAGGCAGGTCATTGATGTCATAGGTTACCAGATCCCTAACTTCAGGATCAGCTTTCAGGGTGTGTTGTCAATGTGATAGCTAAAAGTAAAACCTTTCTTGCTAATGAATGCTATTATATATTTTTTGGTATTTAATTTTAGTATGTAGTTTTGACACCAGCAATTGCTTTGGGATAGGCCCTCTTTCCAGGTTGTGAACCACTCAAAGAAATGAGGTTGTGATCCTGTAGCTATTTTGTGCAGGGCTATAGCTACTGGGTCTGAACAAGGATAGACTACTTAGACTCTGTTCCGGAAGTCTACAAAAAATTGGAGTAAAAGGGAAAGACAACCCATTCTGTGAGGCAAATGTTTCAGACCCAAGTTGTTAGATGCATCAGGAGTTTTCCAGCAAAGACTTGTCTTTCTTACCCTAAACATGATAATGCTTAACCTGACAAAAAGACGAAGTGACAAAGAGGAAATGTAAGAAAGAATGGCAAGTAAAACCCAGGGAAAAAGGCAGGTGTCTTCAGAACCAACACATCGAGTGGGATCAGCCATGATTCAGAAAGGCAGCATCTCCCATGCACTCCTCAAGCCCATCACCATACAGTACCCTGTCTACACCAGCTCTCCTTCCCCATTTCATAAATGTTGGAGGATATCACCCAAGACTAATGGGTGCTAAATATCATCAAAATGCATTACAAATTGCAATGTTTGGCCATACCAAAAACAGGAGGTATTCCACCAATTTCAAAGGACCCGTTCAACCTAATTCCTGCAGTCACTCAAGAATAGATTGAGTCCAGGGTCACACTATTCAAGACTGATAGCAAACCTTTTGGAGGAGAATACATAGAAAATTTGCTGGGGTTTGTCTGTAAGCCAGTGTAATGATGTCAGGGAAAGCAGCAAGCTCAGATGATGTCACAGCAGATATGAAAAATTTGCTGCTCAAGATAGGAGAGAAATGGTTCCTAAGGGTAATCATAACTGTGTAAAGAGAAAAGTGTATCCCATATAATTGGAGAATAAGGATACTCCTGCCAGTGGACAAGAACAAAGGGAACATCCACTACTCTGGACAGTACAGAGGTATCAAACTCCTGTCACACTGCAAGAAAGTTCTGGAGAGACTGAGTGGTAAGGGGATATGCAGAGTAGTAGAAAGTAAGATGAGAGATGAGCAGTTTGGATTCAGATCAGGATGCATTACAGCTGACCAAATGCTTGCAGTGAGACAGATAGTTGAGAAGAAGCTAGAGATGAGGAAAGAGTCCAACTGGGCATTCCTAGACTTGGAGAAAGCATATAACAAGGTCCCAAGGAAGCTGATTTGGGCAGTCCTGTGGTGGTTCTAAATCCCAGAAGCACTGATAGAATTAGTGCAGGCTATGTACAAAGGTACAATAACTCATGTAGAAACAACATTCAGTCTCACAGAGGGGTCCCCAGTGGGAGTGGGTGTGCAGGAGGGGTCAGCTCTGAGCCCACTGTTGTTTATACTGGTGATAGTTTACATTAACAAGCAGGTCACAGGGGACAGAACAACAAAGTTGCTGCATGCAGATGATGTGGCATTAGAGGTAGACTGAGCAAGACCTTCAGCAAAGGATAGGGGAATGGAATGCAAAACCGAAGGCAGATGAGATTAAACTGAGTACAGATAAGTCATTTGTACTAGCTGCAGATAGGGGGATTCAGAAGAAGCTGAGGACTGAAGACAGAAGGGGAAATAGTGGAACAGGTTAACAGCTTCACGTACCTGGGATGGGTGGTTAGGAGAGGGGAAGTCTGAATGAAATGATCAAAGCTAGATTCAGAGAGACTGCAACCAACTGGCATAAAGTGTCATGTGTAGTGTATGACAGAAGAATGCCAAAGAAGCTGAAAAGCAAGGTGTACAACAAAGTGGTGCAACCAGTAAAAGTGTATGGTATAGAAACCTTGGCAGTAAAGGCAGAGCAGATGAGGAAACTAGAGGATGAAAATGATGTGTCTGAGAAGGGAGGTAGGATGCACACTGTGGGACAGATGAATAAAACAGGACATAAGAGCAGAAGATAAAGTAGCTCCAGTTGCAGAAAAGATCAAAGATAACAGATTATAGTGGTTTTGGCACATCCAAAGAAAAGCAGAAGACAGTCTTATGAAGAAGATTTGGAAAACGCAGGAAGAAGGTAAGAGAAAATGAGGACATCCAACAAAAATGTGAATGGATTGCATGAGAGATCGATCTGTGACAGTCAGGCATGCTTGATGATGAAGGCAGGAGTGTGGCATTGAATCAAAAGAGATGGTGACAGTTGGCACAACACCTTGACCCCATGTAGAACATGGGAAAAAGGTAATGATGATGATGACGTCTGTAAGCCAGTTTACTATCCAATTTCATGTGTCCTGTCTATGATGCAGTTTGCTGTCCACTGTGTAACATAAAAGTTTGCAAGTATATTTTTTAGCTTATCTGTGATGCCTGAGTTTGCAGTGGCATCAATGCTTTGATTAGCTTGAAGTAAGTTATGTGAATTGACTTGCTCTCATCTGAGGCCCCAGTATCTTTTTCAAAGAAAACTACCAGGTTAAGCAATATAGACATAACCCTGAAAAACCAAAACTGATTTCGATCAAGGACTTTAGGCTTCCAGTATCTTTGCTTATGAGGTTGATAATGATGCCTTAGAGGCTTATGGGTCGAAACTTTCCATGATCAATGGTTGAACCTCCATTGTGTAAGGGAAGGCCTACCACAGTTCTTTATGAATCAGGCACAAAATCAGATGAGAGGCCAAGGTTGAACAGACTTTTGAACTAGTCAGTGAGACTCATCTTCTTCTTTGCCAGGGAAGCACACTGACTCATTATGAAGTCCCCCGGATCAAGTGTTTTTCACTCCTGAGGCAGCATTTAGGCCTTACTCAGAGGTGATTTTGGTGTAGCTGACATGTATTCATGTGTGTGGAGTGTAAGTGGAGATGGTAGTGAAGTCTGAATGAAATTTGTCTGCTAATATGTCAGCTCTATCTGCAAGGGATGAATATGTGGTGGCATTATTTATCAAATCTGAAGAGTGCAAGATATTGTTTGATAGACATCTGACAAAAATAAAGGATGGGTGATTGTCATTTCAAATCATACTTAGGTGTGGGTGATTTAATATTATTTCTAAGTTCCATGTTTAACATCTTGGGTTGAATTTTGTGGTATGGGTTTTCAGTTTGTTCCTTAGGATGATGTTTTTCTCTTATAAAGTGTTAGGGTTTCACCAATGGAGCTTATTCCTTAACTTGGTACTGTATTTGTTAGGGATCAGAACTGAAGTCTGTATGCACATATTAAGGTGAGAAGAGAATCGCTCCACTAATGTGAGAGTGTTTACTACTTAGACTTCAAAGAGAGTGGTGCATTTGAACCTCTTCAGACCTTCCTATATTTGATATAGAGATAATCTTTGAGTAATCTCTGAAGATAGTAGGGTATGTGTATGATTTGGTCTTTGTTATAATGAAGTGGATCACAGCATGATTCCCTGACATAATTGAATATTGTGCAATTCTAAGCATAGACCATAATGGTGCTGTGTTTGTAGTGACAACATTCAATCCCTTTTATCTTCACATAGGGTAGTGTATCATTTTGTAAAGTGAATTTGTATTGACAAAGTCTATGAAGTGCTGAATATATATATATATATATATATATATATATATATATATATATATATATATATATATATATATATTTTTTTTTTTTTTTTTTTTTTTGCTTTCCAATTTATTGAAGGATAGCTAACATAACAAAGAACAATGGTGTTTTGTTCATTAGTAAGGATCTCTAGTTCTTTAGACAAGCCTTGTGGGTTTTGGGTGTTATAGAGAGGGATTTTTATTTGCCAGGATGCAATAAGGTGTCTTATTTATAGCTGCTATGATGTAAAGGAGTTCAAGACCATTATAAAGCCTTATTAGTCAAGAGGTTAAGGACTACCAGTTACACAGACAGCCTTAGCAGATGGTCTGAATGAATGATGAGTGTTGCACCCTAGTATGGAATGTTTACTATAAATGCATTGGAAATACATTTCAATAGTGATTCAGATGTCGATATTTTAGGCTAGTAACCCTTCTTGAATGGACATTTTTTTGAGGGTTATAACATTCAGTAGTACTACTTATATACTCTCCTGACTAGGCCTGGCTACATAGATAGATCAATCGGGTTTACATTGCCAGAAAATTAATTATGTGAAGGGAGAAAAGTATTGGTCAATATATGAAATCCCTAAGGAAAATTATGCAGGCCATCTTTGGCAAAGCATATAGGACTATCAAATATCGACCTCCAGGCTGACCAAAATGGACTCCTTTGAATTTTGCCATTGGCTAAGCCAGTTTTTGAAGTCAATCATCTTTAGCTTATACTAAGGCATCATTTATAGTGAATGTAGTTTGCTTCCGAACACTAGTTTCATACCAGCATTGGATGTATCCTTTGAGTGCTTTATCATGTCTCATATCATATAATCAAGAGATGTGTGTTCCAAGTTATGCACACTCTCATGGGCAACAGTCATGTCACAGGAGTATATGGGTTGGTTAGACTTGGGCGACCTAGTCACCTTTTGTAATCTGGCTCCTGAAGGCAGCTCAAGGTTATTCTGTCTTTGTTAGGCCACTGATTATATTATCTTTGTGCATGACTGCAGAGTCATGAAAGAAGTATTTTAATGTCGCATTCTGAAATCAAAACTAGGAGATATGTTGGACTGATCTGCTACACCTAAAGGTAGGAGGGGGGCAGATGATATTTCTTCAACCCCTGTTATTCTTCAAGGGTATGTCTGTATGTGGCCATGGCCAATTGCTCGGAGCACAAGCTGTTGAAGAACACAATGCCTATCATGCTTCTTCATGGGAAATCACTGCCAGTTCAATTTCTAAATCTGTGCTGGTAGTGATTTTTTTTTTTTGGTTTTCATCATGGTGCAATTGTGGAGTTGGTATATAAGTTAAGGGGGTTTGGGTTTTTATCCATACTGAGAAGTGTAGGATGATTTGCCATTTTAGAAAAAAAAACTTACCATTAACTTTTACATTCTTCTGGCATTACATTTTGATATTCTGGATGCTCATAGTTGTGCAGTTTGAGGATGAATAGTAGAATCCTTTACAAATAATAACACGTCCCTTCATGAACTGTGGAAGAAATACTACCCATTCTTTGGTCATATGAAGGGGTCATGCAGGAGATCCAAAGCAGCACTGAGAACATTTGTTTTTTAACTGTTAGTAAATTCTAAGAGAAAATTGTTATATTGGCCCCAGAAATGCTTCCATTAGGATTCCCCCATTTTGACTGTACCACACCCATCTAGGCAAAATACTCAATTTAGCATCAAAAACACTCAGGTATACAATGTGAGACCACTTTCTTTTTTATTTATTTATTTTTTAATCAGTGCACATTTTTTAAACAATCTGAAGTGCAAAACACTAATGTCTGGGATTATTGAACAACTGTCATTACAAGGGATCTACTAAAAGTTAAAAAAAAATAAAAAATTATATCTGTCTATATATATATATATATATATATATATATATAGACCACACTACCTCCCTACTCTGTAATCAGTATAATTATCTCCTCCATGTAAGAAAGCAGTCTTAACAATATATCCATCTTTTGAATGTTAAAACACTTTCTCCCAGTTTTACCCAGGCTGTAGTATTACTATACGGGGCAGACTTATCTTATCTTGTCCTGACTTTCAGAAGCCTATTCCTGACTAGTAAGAGTACCTTACTCCCTTATCCTAGGTCTAAAGTTTGTTGCTTAAATAGCCCATAAAATCTTCTTTGTTTATAGTCAACCTTTAGTCACCCTCCTACTTAACTAGCACTATTTCTCAACTTTATACCAGTCTTCAAGGTAACTTACCTATAGCAACCAACTTTCATTGATTGTTCCTCTTGGCCTTCTTACTCTCCTGTCTCTACCCGCTCTGTGTGCCCTGCAGGCTCACTCCGCTCCCCTACCCCACCCCCAAATTCCACCCCCCCACTACATCTATAAATATATATATATATATATATATATATATATATATATATATATACACTCCTCCCACTACCCCCAACACCAATCACAACTACCCAATAAACATCATCAAACAATCATATCCACCTTCAATCCTACACACACCTCCCACTAATTAACTCACTCCTCTCACAAATCCCCACTCACATTGCACTACAACCACTCAGCATGTATGCAATAAACACCATCATTCTTACAATACTAGCTCTAACCTATCACCACACATTCTATCAGATTGCTCTTCCCTACACCATCACCACCTCATCAGAACATGCATCCATCTACTTCACCCGCAACAAACACTATAGCCTGCATACACCCTCAAAGAACTACCATCACTACCCAATCCTTGTAGCATCCAAAACACTTATCAAAACAACCACATAATCACTTTCCACACACAAGTACAGGCACATTCTTTCAAAACTATCAAAACTTCTCTACCATATCAGTCACCAGCTAAGACTAGCAGGTGACATACACCCTAATCCAGGCCCAAACCCCTGCACTCACTCCCACTCCTCCCCACCTACATCCAACAACTCAACCTTAATCTCCAAACCAAAGAATAGCCTAATCTTCATTAACTTAAATATACGTAGCATTAACAATAAAATACATGTACTGCATAGTCTACTAGACACCTACTCCCCAAACCTACTATCCCTAACCAAAACCTGGTTAAAACCCACTACTCCCAACAGCGAATTCCTTCCCCCAGGCTATAATGTACTAAGTAATGATAGACTTTTCAGAAAAGTGGGCAGGGTAGCATTACTTTATAAAAACAACCTAAAGGTTAATAGTATTGACCCTCCAATACTCCCCCAAATGCCCTAAGAACTACTACTAGCCAAACTTGAACTAACTGACAAAAAATCTATAAACATTATAATAGGATACATTCCACCAGGTAACAACATATCTTCCCTAGAAGCCCTTTTACATTGGGCAAATCAAAACCTACCCCAAGAAACAATTATCCTAGGGGACTTTAACATAGACTGGCATGCATGCTCAAGCTCCACACCCACCAACTCCATAAATTTGTACAACTTCACCCAAATCATTAAAACCAGTACAAGGATAGGCAATAATACAAACAAAGAAACCCTCCCAGACTGGACCCTAATAAACAATGCCAATACTCTCCATCATGCAGGTGTCCTACCAGATAACCTCAGCACCCACTAGCCCACCTTCCTACTAAAACTCAAATCCCACACCAACTATGAACCACCAACATGGACCATTAGAAACAAAAGCAACTTTGACATAACAAAATTCAAACTAGAACTTCAATACCAAATTTGCAAACTTTTGAAGACCCTCCCACTAGACAAAGCAGTTGAGCTATTTAACACTACCCTTTTAAACATTGTAAACACCCATGCCCCACCATGCAGAAGCAAACAAAAAGTTAAAATTGCCCCCTGGATCACTAGGACCACTAGAACCATGATATCCCAAAGAAATAGAGCCTGGCATCAATGGAGACCAATAAAACAATAGCAAACAAACAAGAATTCCAAAAACTCAGACACGAAACAAAAAAACAAATCCTATTAGACAAAAGGAATTACTTCCTAAATTTGCAAGGCAGACAACAAAACAACCCCCAAAAACTCTGGGCAGGACTAAAGACACTACTCCACCCTGGAAAACCAAGTACACCAGCAACAACCATTGTAAAGGATAGCACTGAAATTCCAGAAGCCTTTAACAGATTTTTCATTGAAACCATTTCAAAATTGGTTCACCAACAACCCACAACACCTACTACTAGCAACCCCAAATCAGCTACCAATACCACCTTCCAATTTGAACCAATTCCCACAGATTATATCAAAAGAATACTAGGTAAACTCAAGCCAACTAGCCTAGCTGCCAACAATATTCCAGCCAAATACCTACAAATAGGTGCTAACGAATTAGCTTATCCAATATCAATCCTCCTGAATAGATCAGTTAAGGAAAGCAAAATACCAACAATCTGGAAAATAGCATATGTCACCCACTACACAAAGGTGGAACCTGCACAGACCTGACCAACTATCGCCCCATTGCCATATTATCCCCACTTGCTAAATTACTAGAAAAATGCATTCACCACCAACTTATGCAATACCTATTAAAAAACAACTTCTCACACCTTCCCAACATGGATTTAGACCAGCCCATAGTACGACAACTGCCATCCTCTCTTTCACCAACCTAATAAACCAGAACCATAACCTGGGGAAACTATCATCAGCCATATTTCTTGACCTATCAAAAGCATTTAACATGGTCAACCATCCCAAACCTCTTGAGTCCCTCTCCGACCTTGGACTAGCCGCTAACTCACTGGGCTGGTTTCAAAACTACCTAATAGGTAGACAGCAAGCAGTCAGATGGGATAAAAAACTTTCCACACTGCTCCCTATTACTACTGCAGTCCCACAAGGATCAATCTTAGGCCCTCTATTACCTTCAATATTCATCAATGATCTAAATAAGATTACCAAAGATGCAACAGTCATACAATATGCTGACGACTCAACTTTAGTCTGCTCAGCCACCAACCCCCACACACTCCTTTCCACAACCCAACAGGTCTTCAATAACACTGAAGCTTGGTTTCTCAGTAAAAAACTTGTTACTGAACACAAAAAAGACCAATCTTCAAAACAAATAAATCCAACATAGACACTAACTCTTTCAATATTACTTCTAGTGATGGTACCATTATCTCTCCAGATTCCCACACAAAATTACTAGGTGTTACAATTGACACCAAACTGAGGTTTGACTTGCACATAAATCTAACCATTAAAAAACATACACAAAAAACTAGGCAGCCTGTACAAAAATAAAAATACCTAAATCAGCAGACCAAAACCACCATAGCACAAACTATGCTACTATCCACACTCCTGTATGCTGCCCTCATCTTCACCAACCTATCCAAAACAGAAATCACAAAACTAGACACATGTTATAATCAAATCTCCAGATTTGCCACAAACGCCCCTTATCGTTCCCATCATTGCCACTCACTATACCAACTCAAATGGTTGGAATTTCAACATCTCATCACATTCCACCAACTAGTCTTTGCTAAAAATCCCCTACTACAGCCAGAGAGAATACCAACACTGTCTAATTTACTTAAAATACAAGAAAACTCAAGACAGCTACGCTCTAGTAACAGGACCTTAATCAAAATCAGCAAATCCAACAACTCAGCAGGAGACTCTCTTTTTTCTAACTACATAGGTAGAATCTGGAACTCACTGCCCCCCCAATATTACCTCAGAAAGTTCTGTTAATAAGTTTAAACATCTACTAAAGGAACACCTACTTACCAATAGGCAATGCCCATGCCTCCCCCCAGGTTGACCCCCTACTCCTGCTGTTCCCCCAACATTTCCTCAACCAGTCTCCAAATACTAACTTGTCCTAACTCTCAGAATATCTGGTAGAAAATGTTGGTACTATAACTGGTATACCCAGCTACCATTTACAGATACTACATTTTCTGTGTGCCTAAGTACCTCCAAAATGTGGAGCCATAGCACTGTATTTTTTCTAAAAATGTCATGATGTGTACCTGTCTCTGTATATGTGAAATAACCCTGTATGTAGTATGATTACTTTTTTGATTTGTTATATCTATTAACTCTGGAGCTTTTCTCCCCGGGCCTCCGCTGAAAATGGCCATTTATCCAGTCAAATCCTCCCGGTCAACAAATGTAAAATAAAATAAAATTAAAAATCTCTCTCTCTCTCTCTCTCTCTCTCTATATATATATATATATATATATATATACACACACACACACACACACACACACATATATATATATATATATATATATATATATATATATATATATATATATATATACACATATATATATATATATATATATATATAAAATGAATAGCAGTGCAAAAATATGTGACAAGAATGGGGTAGTCTACAAAATTAGGCACGATTAAGAGATATATCTTATGCGCCAAATAATTACAGCAGCAACTTGATTAATGGCTCATTAGTCAAATAAACCAAACATATTGTTACTGTAAGAAAATAATAAACACTAGCAAGCTGACATGCAGCCAGGTTAGAATAAAACTTTTATTTGGTAAGCACTTTCCAATACTCGGTTTCTTCTTCAGACCATTTTAAAATGCACTAAAAAACAGCCTTATATATATTAAACAAATAAATATATTATCCAATGAGAAGCAAAAAGCAATCAGCATATCATATTAAAAATCAACAGTGCATAATAAATAAACTTTGTTCAATAAATCCACCTAGCACTAATTTTATCCTATCAAAAACAGTTAAAATCGATGGTGTCCAATCAGGACACAAGGAAATCATCATCATCATCATTGGTTAAGGCTCTTATAATTTTGCATTTTTCTACCCCTATCAAAAGACTGTAAAAAACCTTAATACCCGATCATAAACAAGCCTAGACTACCTTAGATATAACTGTCATATATCAACAAATGAACTCAAAATATATACAAAAAATTGTATAAAATTTTTTATAAACAGTATTCTTAAAGATTCATTATTATAATATTAATAAAGTGGATTAAAACAGTTCCCATTTCAATACTAAAAAACAAAAAAAAATTCTTCATAGTGTCAAAGACTGAATTTCTCATTAATAATACATATACAAATTAGTCAATCAGGCATTCAAAAATATATTATTTTATATGCAAAAAGTTTCTGAAGTTTATTAAAATCTTCTTGGTTAATATGTACATAACTGGCTGTTTCTATTATGGTGTATTCACCTTAAAATATAGTGTTCTTATTTCAGTAGCTGCTTAATTAAAAATCAACTCTAGGGAACAATATGAGCAACCTATATACTCCTTTTATGTATATTAAAGCAGAAATATTTTGTATCTGAAAACCATCTTATGAGCGAGCATAAATAACTCACAAGAATAGTGCCCTATATTACTACATGAGTGACCATAAGATATTAAACAGTCAATTAAAAACAAAAGTGTCATATAAAGCACCTATGAGGGACTTCCTCTGTGATTCATTGGAATACTTTGCTATCAACAACAGTCCAGTATGAATTATATACATATTATTCATCTAATCAGAATATGTCTGTAAAAATTATAAAGCAGTTAAGGAATCACATAACAGTCTGTTTTCTCAACTAAATTACAGTGATAACATTCAATCATTTGTTTTGTCTTTAACTCACTCCAAAAACAACTCTATTCTACTTTGATTGGTTAAAGCTAATGGGAAAAAAGGGCCAATAAAC
The DNA here is from genome assembly GCF_019279795.1 of Protopterus annectens. NCBI lineage: Eukaryota > Metazoa > Chordata > Ceratodontiformes > Protopteridae > Protopterus > Protopterus annectens. The sequence goes on from NC_056728.1 coordinate 1,448,162,654, forward strand.
TATCTTCTTTCCCTAGAATTGGCCTATTACATGGCTGCCATACAAACTCAGAGTTTCTAACCAATCTAGTCAGTGATCTCCTATCCACTATCCCCATTTGCACACACAACAAAGCACTTCTTTAATAATTCTGAAGACACCGCTAATAAGCCAGCAATCATATATTATAAAACAACAGGATAGTGGTAAATGTGGGTCTTTAACCAAATCTACATACTCTCTGACACAACTTTGTGATTTATTGAAAAATGATGTTTTTTTTTTTTAAATGCTGTTTTTAACTGATGTTACCAACAATCATATGTTGTAAAAAACGAAAGCATTGAAAACAAATTCTTTCCTAACTTCTCATACTCGCCCAAAAAAACGTGGCGATTTGCTAGAAAAATCTATTTTTCAACTGCTATTGATTGTATGCTGAAGTCAGAACAAATATACCAATATCAATGATGCACCTATGAAAACATGCAAGCATGTGAATTTATTTATTTGCAAGATAACGATTCAAACTCTAACCATATCTACAGAACAGTATTGGCTTTAAATTCATAACAACTACATTCAAGACTTGGATTAATTAGCAAATATAACATGTTTAGTTAAATATTCTTGAAGCTTTGCTCATAACCTATAAAGAGAACAGAGATCCTACAGAAGCATGCCTTTCTCTAAGATTAACCAATCACCAGGTCAAATTAGTGATTGGCTAAAAAATACTGTATTCAACCACCATTAGTTATATATCAGACTCCAATCACATGTGCCAGTTTCAGGAAGTAGCCTATCAAAAATCTTGCCTTGTGAGCATATAAATGTATCTGTTTTCAAACATCCTAAGAAAAACATGATCACAGCATCCAGCCATGGTCAATGTATTAAATACAGCTTATCCATCAAGCTTGTCACATAAAACTTTAAGAGTTTTAAAAAAAACTTTTATGGTCGCCAAGAAAATTATCATCTCGACAACAAATAAAACTGCATACCATTTGGATATGAAACCTGTATATCCACCCAATTAAAAATTATGTTACTCTCACAAATTTAAGACAACATCCAACTGTGGCAGCACATTCCCTGACCTCATAGCAATAACATTTACAAATTTTCAAAGAGTTTTTGTAAGAAGCCACCAAGTAAATTGAATTGTATCTCAAAAATGGCTGATACTAAGTGCCATCTGGGCATCTAACTTCTGGTCTCACCATATTCTAAGTTCCTTATTCTTCCATATATAAAATGGAGGAAAGGAGCCAGATGCCAGAAATGCTACATAAAATTGTACCTAAAAATCTATTCAAGGTTTTATCACCTATGACAATCCTCTAACTAAAAAATCCACATAAATGGAATGTGAGCTTGTTACTTATGCTATCCTTAGTCAATTTCAATTTTGAGTTAGACAAAAAGGACAACAGAATTTTATGACACTATCTTTGCATAGATGAGTATCACTTAAACAGTCTCCTAGCCTTTAAAACAGGTTTAAGAGGAATATTACCATTGAGACCTTTCTCTACATCTGCATGTAGTTTGATGATCCATCTGGTTTCATGGGTATTTGTAATATTCTTTATATCATCAAGGTGCTGATTTTATGTAAAACTTCTTTGACCATAAATTTGAACGTATGGTCAGTTGTGGTATTTTATGTATGTTTGCTTAATGCATTTGTGTTATCATCTATTCTAATATTGTATATATCCTCCCTTATTCTGTCTCTGAGATGCTTATTAGTTTTCCCTATATAAAAAGATTCACATAGTACACATTGTGCTAAATAAATAAGGTTTGTAGTATTGCAGTTCACCTCTGTTATAAACTGAGTTGTTTATATATTGACAATAAGGGCATTTGCCACATGGGCAAGTACTTTTCTGTCTGATCTCATTACTTTGTATTATAGTCATATTCCGATGACATAACAATCTTTTAATAGATTTTTTGTTCTTATATCTAAACTGAGGTTTATTTCCTATGATATCCTTTACCTTGTCACGACTAGTTAAAATATTCCAGTGCCTTTGTATAATATTAGTAGTGTCTCCTGCATTGTTAGTATAAAACATGCTTATCTTGACATTGCTGTCACTACTATCTTGTATCCTTGTGTTAAACTCTATATTACATTTTTCTGAAAGATAAGGTATTGCTGTAGTTGTTCTTAGTATGTGTACCTCTTCCATGACTTTTGTCACCTCTGTTTTATTATAGCCGCTATCAACTAAGTTATCATGAAGCCCATCCATTTCTTTGTAATATTCCTTTGTATCTGGATTTAACCTTGATATTCTCATACCCTGGCCCTTAACTATATTTGAGAAAATATGTTTAGGGTGCATACTTCTATGATGCAGTAATTTATTACGGTAACACGGTTTTCTATGTATTCCTGTAATCAAAATCCCATGTTTTATTTCAATATGTACATCTAAGAAATCTGTCATTTGTGAAGATAATTTAAGTTCATAGGTAGGTACTAGGCTATCTGCCCGAAGGCATTTATAAGCCTAGCCAAACTGTGTTGGCTTTCCTTGCCACCTTAGATTAGCTTCCTGTGCCTCTGTCCAGCAGAGCCACTGAAGTGACCCTGGGGTAAACTTTCTGTTTCCCATCCACTCGACAAGGTTTCTTTTGAAGAGTGTTAGTGAGGAGCTCTGCCTAATGTAGATTGGAATCTTGTTCCAAAGCATGGGAAGTCTCTGGGACAGAAATCTATCCTTCCAGCACATCCTATTTATTGTTGTGGTGAGGTTTAGATCCATAGAGTGTGTGGATTGAGGGGATAAGGTTTTCTTTAGGTGGAGCATGTCCATCAGTTCTGGGTTGGACATGGTCTTGTATGTCATGCAGAGATCACCTCTGAGTAGGCGGCATGCAACTGAGTATGGCTGGAGTTTCTTCAGCTGATATGCATATGGCATCTGTTTGAGGCCAGTGATCCTCTTGGTGAGGTACTTCTGTGGTCTTTCCAGCTGTTGCAGGTGTCTTGTAAGGTACATCTCAAATGGGGCTTTGTACTCTATGATGGGTCTGATGAGTGATGAGTAGAGGGGCACAATGACCTCTTTTGATCTGGATGTGAACCCTTTTGTGATTAGGTGGGCCATGTAGAAGGATTTTCTAACCACTTTGGCAATGTGATTATCAAAGGTGAGATCACTATTTACTTGGGTCCCAGATCCCTTATTACATCTTCTGTATTTAGGGGACTACCACCTATGTGGTAGTTTTTGGGTACTTTGTTGTTTCTAAAGGGGCTGACCATGCACTTTTTGGCATTTAGCTTGAGGCCATGATTTTGACATCAGGTATCCATCTCAGTGAGACCCTTTTGGAAGATGTCTGTGTCAGCCGGAGAGTCAATTATAGCCCCTAGTTTGCAGTCATCTGTGAACTTGGTCAGCCATAGTCCTCTTGTGCTTGCCTGTACCTCTGAGAAGTATAAGCTGAAGAGGAAGGGTCCTAGGACTGAGCCCTGGGGAGTGCCACTTGTAACCGGTTTAGAGTCAGACCTAGCAACCACAACTCTCACCATGTGGGTTCTGTACATGAGCCATTTGGCAAACCATCTTGTGACCTAGGGGTTTATGTTCAGGCTGGTGAGCTTGTCTATAATACCAGAATTGGGAATGGTGTTGAAGGCCTTAGTGAGGTCTAGCTTATCTGTGTGTACCACCTTTCCCTCGTCTATAGCCCTGGTAACTGTCTCAAAGAAGTCCACCAGGTTTAAGAGACATGATCTGCCCTTAAAAAAGCCAAACTGGGTAGGGTCCAGTGTTTAGAGGTTCCCAATGTCTCTGTTAATGAGTTCCATGATGATGCACTCCATAGTCTTGCAGACCCAGCTAGTCAGGATTATAGGGTGATAGTCCCTGGGGTCTGTTGTGGCTCCACCTTTGTGGAGCGGAATAACCATTTCTGTGCGCCACTCTGTGGGTACACAGCCTGTGGAGAGGTGGAGTTTGAACAGTGTGTTTAGGTGAAGAGTTAGTTTGTCTTTGAGCTCGTGTAGGACACAGCCTGGGACACCGTCTGGTCCCATTGATGCTGTGTTTTTGGCTTTGGAGAGGGCTGTTTTAACCTGAGTGTTTGTGATTTCAGGGACTCTACTTTCTTCTGGTATGGTTATGGTCCCTTTTGGGGGTGAAGTTTGCACTGAACCTGTCTGCCAGGATGTTGGCGATATCGGTCGGTTCAGTGTATTTTGTGCCATTCTGTACTAAATCTGAGCAGATCTGAACATTGCCACTTAGATTCTTGATATAGCTAAAGAATGCCTTGTGCTTATCTTTAGAGTCCTTTGCAATTTTTCTTTCTAAGCTCGCCTTGGATGATTTGGTGAGGGATCATAGTTTCTTGCTGATACTGATCAGGGATGTCTCCCCTTCTTTGGATTTTACTCTTTTCTGTACCAGTTTCCTCCTTCTATTGTATAGCTTGTTTATGGCAGGAGTCCACCAGACTGGTTTTCTTTTCTTGGAGTAGTGAGTCATGGTTTTGCTTTGGGTGGGACGATCCATGCATTCTTTATTGTAGGTGTCCGTAGAATGCATTAGTAAAGGATTTTGCAGCTTGGACAATGTTATCCTTTAGCATGGAGGCTTTGAAACTTTCCACCTCGGTCTTAAGTAACGTGAAGTTTTCTTTTGAAAAGTATTTCACGGTGGTTTCCCTGTCCGAGGGTTGGGGCAGAATGTGGATATCCAAAGTGATTTGTTTATGGTCAGATCTAACCAGCGAGGGGTTGACCTCTGGTGTGGAACACCGGTCACCAATGTTGGTGATGACCAGGTCCAATATGTTGTCACCTCTGGTGGGAGCATTGACCAGTTGAACTAGGGAGTTTGAGTTTATAAATTCTAGGAAATGTTGGGCAAGGGAGTTAGTACTTGAGTAGTTCTCCCAGTTAATGTTTGGGTAATTGAAATAACCCAATATTAGGGTGTTTGGTAGGACCATTATTTTTCCCAATGTTTCCAGAAATGTGGAATGGGGGTCCTGGGACATGGTGGGTGATCTGTAGCAAGCTACAATTTGAATTGCAGTTTTGCCCCTTGTTAGTTTCACGTGGATGATCTCTGAAGCATCATGCTGTGCCACTAACATGGAGGCGTGGGTATCCTTGATGAATATGGATACACCCTCACCTTTTGTATTTTGGTTTGGGTTCTGTGGCCGAAATGTATGGTATGAGTTGTAGCCTGGTAGTGCTGGTGTGCTCTCTGGAACCTTAAACCAGGTTTCTGTTACTGCAAATATATAGATTTTCTCCATACTGAGGAGTGCCTCAAGTGCGTGTATTTTGAGGTTTAGACTTCTGGCATTGAGTAGCATTACCCTCAGTTTTTTGTTACTTGTGCTATTTATGGCAGATGGTTTGTCTTTTGAGCCTTGCCTAAAAAAGGCACTATGGGGGTGGAAAGAGCCTTGGCCAGTATTCGAAAGCCTAAGGGTGACAGGTGCAAGCCGTTTCTAGCGAAACAACGTGGCTTGTCGAGCATGTCATCCCAGGTGGACAGACACTGGATCCCCTGTGAATGACACCAGAAACTTAGCCAGTTGTTGAAATTGAGAATTTTTTTCTTTATACCATGATATCATTCTTGGTGAGGGCAGGATGCTACTCAGGGTCAGGATCATACCGGCCTGGGCTATGTGATCATACAGCTCTTCCATGTCTCTTTTCATGTAGTCCAGGGAGGTACGGCTCAGGTCATTCACACCAACATGGACAATGACAGAGTCATATTTGTACTTGTTCTGTAGTGACCTGAGGGCTTGTGTTATATGCCAGATCCTGGCACCTGACAGGCAGCTAACAGTAACCCTCTCCTTATTCAGCCTAATGAGTGGGACGTCAATGTGCCTGACTACAGAGTCACCTGGTATTAATATGTTGGGTATGTTATTTTGACTTAAGGGCTGTGATTGCATGGCACAACGGTTTTGTGAATTATGTGTTTCATGGTTTGTGTTGGGGGGAGGAGATTGCTTGGTTCTTTGCTTTGGAGGTCTCTGTTGGTTTTGCCGATTTTTATTTAGAGCCTTCGAGTATGTTTATATGTATATATGTGTGTTTTTTGCCGGTGCTGGTTTAATGGGTCTATGTGAGACTGGTGTTGTGATGCAAGTATTTCCCTTCTCCTCTTGACTGCCTGATCCAGTCTTGGGTTGAGAGAGCTTAGCCTCCAGTTTGGCTGTATAATTGTATCTCTCGCATGTATTAATGTTTGGTGGTAGGAAGAGAGGGTTGTCTGTGTACATGAGGCAGTTGTAACATTGCCTCAAAATGCTCAGATTCACAGATGGACTGGAGAGTACACCTGAAACTGCCCTTTGGACATGCCTGGATAGATACAGTGAACTGTTTTACTGGATGGCTAGTAAGGTCAAACAGAGCTTTGTCCTTCTGTACAGTACAGGGGGGTCTAGTGCTAGGGTTTATAAGTGCTTGCTATATGTTTTGAGCAAGTGTCGGTTTGAGAAATGAATGGCATGAGTGCTTAAGTTGAAAGTTTGTCTAGTTCCAAGGAAAAAATTGAAGAGGAGACTTTGTGGAGCCAGGAATAGTTTTACCCTTGCTAACCAGCGCTGCCTGGCATGCAAAATCAGGCAAATGTGGTATTTATAACAGGGAAATGAAAGAGAGAGAAATTAGTCCAAAATGGCAAATAAACTACTAATTTCTGGGCTGAAACCACTCCTCCAGGGATAGATAGGCTGCTCAAACCTCCCTTCTCTCACAGGTGAGCAGAGAAACTTCCTTCTATCCAAGTAAGGCATGGGCAAACACAGAGATTTGTAACACAGCCCTGAGTTCAGCACTAACCTGAAAACTGGACTATACTAGCTTACAAAGGTGGGAAACAAGTATATATATATATATATATATATATATATATATATATATATATTTTTTTTTTTTTTTTTTTCAGAAAATAAAGCAGATACAATCAAAAAACACTTTAAATGCACAGAAAAGGATACTTATTGTTATATATTGCAGATCAGAGTTGTAGTCAATGTCCCTAGTAATAAAGTATGAAGAAACAGAAATACAGTAAAAGCAGATGAATAAAGTGCATTTTTTAATATATATAAATGGTTCTACCTGACTTTGTCGACATACCACATAATCGACAATCACGTAACCGACACGAGAACACTGACAATCCACATCACCGACAGCTTAAATAACCGACTATGAAAACGCCGACATTCAAGTGCTAATAGCGCTTCTCGCTCCTACCATGTTCCAGGTAATGTTAATAGTTGTCTGTCATCAGCATGAATCATACAGTAGACTCACAGGAAAATAACGCTATGCTATAAGTTTCCTTACCCAATTTAATATTAGTGCATCATAAATCCGTGGGGTTTTGCAGAATAATTGGGAATGTGTTATACAAGACAAACAACTTCATTCTACATTAGGGCTCAAACCCTTAATTGTATACAAAAAAGCATTCTCAATTAAGAACTTATTAGAAGCTCTGTTAAGAAGTTTTAAAGTAAATAAAGGCATGTTTAAGTGTGGACGCTGTAAGTATTGTAAATTCATTCAAACAGGTTCCACATTTATTGTCAGGGGTACTAAATACTGGATAAATGATAAATTTAGTTGTGACAGCCAAGGGGTGGTTTATCTTGCTAAATGCAAGGATTGTCCTGCATATTACTTTGGAAAAACAGAACGTCAATTAAAAACTCGTATTTATGAACATATATATGCTATCACAAAACACAACCCATCTAATGCTCTAGCTAAGCACATAATGGAAAATAATACACACAGTTTCCTATTTAATGTAGTAGAACAAGTCCACAAAAATCCTAGGGGGGGAGCATGGTATCTAAAGTTACAAGAACATGAACTTCTTTGGCAATTAAAAACAAATGCCTATACATTCCCAGGGATTAATGATATGTGTTCCATAAAATGTTTACTAAACATCAAGGCTTTAGATAGATAGACACAAACTAGTTTCAAAATCATAATATATATTTATTTCTATTTATTTCTGTTTTCTTGTGTTTTTTTGGGTTTAGCCTTGAAGGTTTTTTAAAAAATGTTTTTCAAAAAATGTTTTATAAAAGGTGTCTTTTTTCAAAAGAATGTTTTACAGATTCAGGGTTGTTCATTGGTAATGACAACGTTGATGGATTTTCAACCTATAAAAATGTATCTAATATACAAGGAAATTGATTATTAACAAGTTTCAAATAATATCAGAATTTATTTACATGTATATATTCTTATATTGACGTATTCATTTTTTAAGCTGGTTGTTTTAAGGAGAATGGATATTTTTGAGACAGCAACATTTTAAATGTAAGCTATAGTTAAATAATTGGTTAATTAATAGTAATTTAGTAATAACGGGAGTGGTTTTGTGGTATGTGTGTGTATAAAAGTCAACCACTTTCATAATGTATTTTGTCTGAAGAAGTGCATATACTTAGTGCATGAAAGCGCTAACATTTACATTTTAGTAAAGTAATTTCTTTATCTTACTACCTGGACTGGCGTGATTTGTGTCTCCCGCGATTCATTTTTTCTGAGTTGTTTCGTTTGTTCATTTTTTTGGATTTATTATAGCTAGGCTATTTGGTATCAAATTTAAGATAACAGGTAGTGTTTTATATGTATTCATCAAATTCTTTAAAAGTTTCTTCTGTCTCTGTCCATAACAAAAATATATCATTAACAAAACATCTATAGAATGGTATAAATCTGTTATAAATAGGATTCCCAACACATATTGTGTTTCCCAAATACCCATGACCATATTAGCATAGCTATTTGCTCATGCTATGCCCATAGCTACGCCATCTAATTGCAAATAGTATTTTCCATTATATATAAAAACATTATTGGTCAAAACTATATTCATATAAATAGCTAGTTGTTGAATAAACTTGTTGTCATAATTACTATGCTGCCCTAAATAACTAGTGATGGCTCTAATTCCTTCTTCTTTGGGAATGATTGTAAATAGGGACCTTACGTCCATAGTAACCAAATACATGTCATTGGTATCCTGTCTGTTAATTTAATACTGATACAAATCTTGTAAGAATTGTTTTGCATCCCTTAAAATATATTTATTGTTATTTAATATTGGGTGAAGATGCTTCTATATATATTGAAAATGGTTTCATGAGCCAGCCTTCCCCATCTACTATTGGTCTTAATAGTGGCTTTGTGCAATTTATATGTATTTTGGGGATTCCTTGGATAACAGGTACCATAGGATACTCTATTATAAAGTAATCCACTAGCTCTATAGTTATCTTCATTAGAACTACTAATTCTATTAACATTTGCTTTATATTCTTCTGTATTTTACTTATATACTGCAATGTAATCAGTGTATGCGTAGTTGCATCCGATAACATATCTAACATAGTTTGGACATAATAAGCTGTATCCATGACCAAAGTAGAGTCACCTTTATCAGCTGGTTTAATAATTATATCAACATTATTACATAAAGAATATAGTGCTTTCCTTTCATTAAATGTGGTATTTTTGTATCGCCTTATATAATTATCCTCCTTGTTATACAAATCATAAATATCATTAATGCATATTTTCAAAAAAGCTTCTAGCAATGGGTGTAACATTGTCACCATAGTGCTAGGTTTTTTTATAAGTAACTACATTATATTGTAAGGTTCCATAATTAATTTTAAACATAACATTTTGTAAAAACAACTTTAAGTCCAATATCACATCAGCCTTAGCTGATGCTTGAGATGGTATGAAGGATAATCCTTTTTCCAAAACTGAGATTTCATCTGATATAAGCTGATAATTAGAGATGTTCCATATTAATGGTTTTCCCCCACTCTCCACATTCTCTTGATGGTTGAAGAAGGGCCACTGTCACTTATGTACTTCCTTTTTTCTCCTCCTCAGCTTCTAGATTTGCCTCGATGTTTTGGTTCCTTTTTGTTCATAGGCAGTGGTAGATTTAAAAAAAAAATTTTCTTCTTGTGAAGAAATGGTAGATCCTGGAACTTTGGGTCTCACTACTAAATGTCCATCCAGCATATGGGGAGATTTTGAAGTTGACTCTCTCATGCTAGGTGTTTCTGTCAAGTTCTTATTAGATGGGGTCATCATTCCCATTCCTTTAACCATATACTGTCACTTTGTCTGTCACTGGAATGCTAGTAGTAGATTGGTTTCGATTTGGTATACTCTTGGTGGTGATGGTATCATTATTCGCCATATCCATTTTCATTCCTTGTGTCCTAGGCCATGCAAGTACATGTCCATTCTTGAAATCTCATATAGCTCTAATTTTTTAGTTTTTCTTTGAAATTGTTTCCTCTCAAACAAGGTTACTGTATCTATCAATTCCATAATTCTAGTATCAACAAGCTTGTCCGGAAAATGTTCATATTGTCTAGATTGACAAGCTATTATACCATCTATTAATTTGTTTTCTTCTGTAGTAAAAAAAAAATATTAACAATTCCATAGCTCTTACTAGCTTCCAGGTTAATTTGTTGCCATGATTTTAAAAGCTCAGAATGATGTTCACCATAGCTAGGCATATTGAGGACTCACTCCTCTAGGTACAACTTGAAACTGAAGGCATGCTTTTAAATGCATCCTTTGTACTTGATATCTCTTATATCTGTATAGTTCTTCTAATTTATACATGTCATTTTTAAATAAATCAAAGTCTATACCTTCTGTATGCTCTGCACATGTATATCCCATAGTGTTGAAATATAGCAAGGGATTGTCTTCCTATTTCAACATTTCACTAAGATGTTTAAGAGTTTTCTTGTCTTGTTCAGCATCTCTGTTGGTGTTGTTGGCTTTGATGGTGTCCTGTAGAATTCCCCTTCTATTCAGATTTTAATCCTGTTCCACTTGTGTAAATCCCTTGGCCATGCTCACTGGCTGGTGTATGAAAACCACAATTATCAAAATCCAAATAATTACACCAGTATTTTGAGTTCATTTGTTGATATATGACAGTTATATCTAATGTAGTCTAGGCTTGTTTTTGATTGGGTATTAAGTTTTTTTACAGTCTTTTGCTAGGGCTGGAAAAATATTTAATTACAAGAGCCTTAACCAATGATGAGGATGATTTCCTTGTGTTCTGAATGGACACCATATATTTTAACTGTTTTTGATATGACAAAATTCATAGTAAGTAGTGATAGGTGGATTTATTGAACAAAGTTTATTTATTATGCACTGTTGATTTTTAATTTGATATGCTGATTGCTTTTTTGCTTTTTGCCTCTCATTGGATAATATGTTTATTTATTTTATATATATATATATATATATATATATATATATATATATATATATATATATATGTGTGTGTGTGTGTATGTGTGTGTGTGTGTGTGTGTGTGTGTGTGTGTGTATATAAGGCTCTTTTTGGTGCATTTTAAAATAATCTGAAGAAGCAACCGAGTTTTGTGAAAGTGCTTACCAAATAAAAGTTTTATTTTAACCTGGCCATTTGTCGACTCGCTTCTTCTTCTTCTTCTTCTTCTTTCGGCTTTTTCCCGGTTAGGGGTCGCCACAGCGGATCACCTTGTCCGCACATTAATTGGCAGTGGAGTTTTACGGTGTCGAGTTGCCAGCTCGGCGCCCAACCTTCCACAGAAGGCACACTCACACACACACCTAGGGCCAAGTTAGAGTGTCCAATCCACCTGCAGCATGTCGTTGGGATGTGGGAGGAAACCGGAGCACCCGGAGGAAACCCACGCGACCACAGGGAGGACATGCAGACTCCGCACAGAAAACACCCCAGCCGAGGATCGAACCGGAGAACCTCTTGCTGTGAGGCGGCAATGCTAACCACTGCACCACCGTGGCCGCCCCCATTTGTCGACTCGCTAGTGTTTATTATTTTCTTACAGTATAACTTATACTACTGAAAATGCTGATGCCCACTATCAAAAGACATCTCCTGCAAGGATTATAATCACCTTTGGATATATTGCTAACACACTGAGTCAAATACTTGGAAATTTAAAGTGAAGAAAACATTCTGAAATGTCTTTCTATACCAGTGTTTGACTAAGTTGTGCAGATATGTAGACTATGACAAAACTAGTACAATTAATCTAAGTGCATGAACATTAATTTATCAGCAAATGGAACTAATCATCTAAAAAAGTATGGGATCTGGGATCTCCGTTGACTATGTTTGAAAAGCTCATGCAATGCTTTTTTACTTATTAGCAAGTTAACAATATTACTGCCATTGATGACATGCTCCATATTAATGCATGTTTATGACTGAAAATGTCTAAAATTAGTTATTGCAAAAATGTATAAAATGTTAATAATCTAAAAAATGTTATGCTTGTAGACTTAGCAATCTTTCTTTGTGTTCTGTTTTATCACAGGTTATTATGGGGTGACCTTTATCTTATCTACACAGCTACACAAGATTGGTTTCTGATTGAAATGCTGTCTGTTGAATAGCTGTCTGCTTCTCAGTCAGCAAGGTCACATAATGTTACAGCTGAACTGATGAACTGTACACAAAGTTCTGTCTTATTTTTATAAAAACCTCTATTGTTATAGAATATAAAGTCTAAAAGTGCTATTACCAGCACAAGTATAACAATTAAAATTAGTATTAACACTGATACCAGTTGTAATATGTATGTAGTCATTTTTCTGCATATCAAAGTTTTACAATTCAACAGTTTTTGAGCATGTGTTGCTCTATGAATCTACAAATTTGCAAACAAAAACATGCAAACAGTTATTCATTCCATCATATGATACCAAGTCATTTAACATGTAGTGAATATGACTTAAACAATTAAGAATGAGCAAAACAGAAAATAGAATAAGAATGTGAAGCACAGAAACGTACTTTAGGTATTCATTTGTTATGCATCTGTTATAGCAACACGAAAGAGAACTAATGCACTATATTTCTATTATAAAATCTAACTCTATTAAATTTTCAAGTGTAACAAGCTACAAATAATGTTTTTTGTTGACCAGCCTGAGCTTCTAGTGAGTACCAAAAACTAGCCAAGATCCTAACCTGCTTTAAGTAGTTAGCATTTGGTTCTCTCATGATAGATAAAGTAAGGCTAGTAGAGTCTTTGGGCAGGATTCACGATGGCTTGCATGGAGTCTAAGAGTCGTGTAAGACTCCATGCAACCATCGCGGTCCAGGAACAGCCTGAAATACCGTGTAAGAGACCAGCTAAAACATCTCTTACACAGGCAGGGCATGGATATGCTAATTACCTCACTTGCAGCTGAAAGGCATGCAAATGAGGTAGATTAGCGATCCACGAAGCTGAAACCAGCCTGTGTAAGAGTCGTGTTAGGTGCAGAAATGTACTCAGTTGACAACTGAGTACGTTTCTGCAAATAACACAATGGAGCCATGAGAGCTCCAAATAAAGTGTGCATATGTATCAGGCAGCATGCCAATGGCCAAATATGTGGCCATTGGCACTGTAACCCGATGCAAACATGAAATAAAATATATTTTTTTCGGCGATCGGTGAGGTTTAAACGCAGCGCAGCCCTGCGCAAATGGGCTGCACTAAATAAGACATAAAAATAAAGGTTTGAAACCCACAAATGTGGGTTTTATGCAATGCATGGATTTACAATGCAGGGACTAGCAGACTGAAAACAACATGGCCACCGTATAGTGGTTGCTAAGGGGGGAAGCTGAGTGTAAGACACGTAACTAAGCATTAGTAGGCAATCCTATGTAAATGAGTGGTAGGATAGTGAATCGCACTGTCAAATAGCAAATGAGCACATCTCGTGTAGTGTAAGAGTTAGATAAGGGGGAGTAACAGAGTAGGAGATAGGCGACATCACAGGAGGGAATGTTAGAAAGAAATCAAGCTCACTGGAGCAAAGTGGTATGTGAAAGATGTCAGTCACACAGCATAGAATGAGGAGTGTCAACAGATAAGCATGGGAAAGTCAAGAAATGGAAGGTGTACACTGTGGCTAACACCAAAGTTTCTTGCTGTGCATGCATGCACGTGTGTGTGTGCTGGGAGGCGCGAGTAAGACAGAGTGTGCGCGTGTTAGGCAGAGTAAGCATGTAGGAGCCTGTTTAAAGATCTGTAAACCTGTTTGCGCTGGAGTGTGCGCATTTTAACCCGAATAAGCAGACTCTAGTCTGTGTAAGCATGTGTGCACGCGTGGTAGCCACTGTGAGTGTGTTTTTGCTGGTATGTGCGCTGCTCCCCCCTGAGGAAACAGAGAGGGAAAACGAAGCAGAAGAAATAGTAGGAAGCTAGCAGGGAATACTGGTAAAGTTAGCAGGTGAAAACAATTAGAAGCAGGCAATTACACAGGCAGAATACTAGCCCAGCCCATCACTTAAAATACTGCAAACAGCATTGCAGTATGTTTCTCTCAAGAGACACTGCAAGACAGGAGTAAGCTATTAGAAGTGAAAACTGAAAAAGCTGCACTCAGACCAAACATGCTAGGGGCTGCCATAGCTGTTATAAGGAGACATAGGAGACTTGCTGAGGGTGGTGACAATGCAAATGCTGCCAGACAACCCACAGTGAGGAGACGGAGAAGAGTGTACAGGCCCAGGGTCACCTACCAGGGGTTACATGAGCTGGAGATAGTGGAGTGCTATAGAGTGGACAGAGACCTCCTGCAGCAAATTGTTGAGCTGTGCAGGCCACGCCTCACACACAGAACCAACAGAGGGGAACCCATCCCAGTGGAAACCAAGGTATGTATTGGCCTAAGAATACTAGCAACAGGTACCTTCCAGAGACCAACTAGTGATACGATGGGGATATCACAGGCATCAGCTTCCAGGGTACTGCACCAGTTCCCAGATGCCATGTCAGCACATGTCGGTGAGCATGTATATTTCCCCAATTCCCATGAGGTGTTGGCCATTAATATGCGTCTCTTCCAGCAAATAGCGGAATACCCTGAGGTAGTGGGTGCAATAGACTGCACGCACATACGCATCAAAGCACCAGCCAGTGAGCGGGGTAGGGCCTACATTAACCGCAAGGGCTTCCCCTCCCTCAACTGCCAGGCCATGTGTGATTCCCAGGGCATAATAATGAATGTGTGTGCTGGCTGCCCTGGAAGCTACCATGATTCCCATATCTGGCATTTGACACAGCTGTACCAGACATTTGCCAATGGGGACATCCCACATGGTCACTTAGTGGGGGATGCTGGATATGCACTGGAGCCGTGGCTGATGGCACCCATCAGAAATGCACACACACCTGAACAGAAACGCCATAATGAGGCACATGCACAAACATGAAATGTAATAGAGCATGTGTTTGGGCTGCTCAAGTCATGGTTCCGGTGCCTGGACACATCTGGTGGAGCCTTGCAGTACTCACCGACTACATGTACCCAAATTGTCATGGTATGTGCTATGCTACATAATATGATTCTGCGAAAACAGCTGCAGCAGGACCAGCATAGGTCCGGGACAAACAGCCCCCCACCATTGCCAAGGCCATCACAGTCAGAGCATGACTCGGAGGAGGAACAACCTGAGCCTGCCCCAGTAGGAAGAAGGAGGCGTGCCCAGTATACCCTGGCCTTGGCAAAGAGGCAACGCATAGCACATACACTGGCTCAGTAGGAACCCTGGAAATGATACCCCCTCTCTGACTCAGTCATATAGTAACAGGGACGCCTAACATGACACAACCTGCTTTCAAACTTGTACAGGGAGTGTAGTATGTGCATCTGACATAGGCAGCCCTGCAGCACCACCTGAGGCATGATTGCCATGTGTTAAGCAATGTAACACCATCTAGTATATGCAAACATGAAGACCCTGCCTAACATCTCACCCTCACCAAGCATGATGCCACACTATGAAGACAACACGATCAAGTACAATAATTGGCTGAAGTATTGCTGCTAGCAAAGGGGAACAAATGGCTGACAGCCTGGGATGACATGCTGAGCAAGACATGATGCTCCACCTGCTAGGGATGGCACGCACCCAGCACACCTGGCTGTGTGGATACTGGCAAAGGCTGTTGTCACCCCCACTGTGCCTTGAATAGGTAAGGCTGGAAACACAAACCCACCACCATAGGTAGCACAAGGGATAACAACCTGGATGCAATGCTACCCAATACCAGAAGTCTAACTTGCAAGGTGCATACAGATCAAACCCACCACAGCATGGAGAATGGTAATATCTGTTCTGTAACAGAAACCTGGGTCAAGGCCCAGAAGAGCACCCTAATACTACCAGGTTATGCCTTATACCATGCTCTACAGCTCTAAAACATGGAACAGACTACAATAGGAGTGTGGCTATCAGTAATTGTCAAGGATAACCACACCCCCAGGTTGGTACCACAGCAAGAAGCAGCATGGACTATCCTCGGGCAAGTAACAGTGGCTCAAACTGCGTCCCTGTTTGCAACCTGCTACAGACCACCCTCACAAACTCAGGAACCCCAGCTAGCCTTCCTGAAGACACTGCAGAGTATGAATGTCTCAACAAATACCAAACAAGGCACACACAAAGTATGACATAGTTGGCAATCCATTATGTATGGAAGAAGTAATCAGGGACCTAGGGACAGAAGTGGACAGTAACCCGTCATGTGACACTCACATTGCCAAGGTGGCCAGGAAGACCTGCTATATTGCCCACCTTAATATGAAAGGATGCACATGTAGATCAAGAGAGGTCACTGTGCCCCCATACTCTTCCCTTATCAGGACCATACTTGAGAACAATGCCCCAGTTCGGATGTACCTTACCCGACACCTGCAGCAGTTAGAAAGACCCCAAGTGTACCTCACCAAGAGGATAAAGGGTCCAAACATTTGCCATCTGCTGCCTGGCTGAAGAAACCACAGCCCAATTCACATGCATACTGCCCAGACAGAGGCGATGTATGCCTGATGTACAAGGCCATGTCCAATCCAGAATTAATGGACATGCTCCACTACAGAAACTCCAAATCCAGCAGCGACACCACAGTGAGATATCTGAACCTCCATGCATAGATAAATAGGATGTTCTGGAGAGACAGGTCCATAACCCAGAGGCTCCTTACACTCTGGAACAGAATCCCAGCCCATGATAGGCTGAGCTCCACACTCATACACAACAAGAGAAATCTGGTCATGTGCATGGGAGATAGTAGGTGTACACTGGGGGCCATCCCTGTGTCACATCTAGTAAAGTAAACCCCCAAATGTGCATAATATGCACATTGCAGGGGGTGTCAAAAGACACACACAGTCTGTCTATGCTCCAACATGGCCAGGGCAGATAGCCTAGTATGAACCTATGAACCTATGACGATAGAAATTGTGCAGGACACAAAGGATAATCACACAGCTGTCCTAACTGATGGTAGGAACCATGGTGATAATCCACACATATGCTCTGCAGTACTCAAATATCACAAACAATACACCAAACCCACACACATTGCCAACATCCAAACTAACAGATTCTTTGCAAACTCCCCACCAGCACCAAACTGCCAAATATCTATCCCAGCAGAGTGCTGGCCCCCTGACATTGCAGATGCTGAGGTAACAGCCAGCATCTACAAAGCAAACCACACAGCATCAATGGTACCAGATGGTGTCCTGGGTTATGTCGAACAGGTACTGTAAGAAGAATGGAACACCAAATAGCACTACTGTGCACTCACAGTCTTACCACAGGATATGTACCCAAAGAGCAGTGTACAGCAACAGTGGTCCCTCACCACAAAGGTGGTGCCTGAATGGATACTGCAAACTATCACCCCTCAACCTTGACTATATTGGTTGGCAAAGTAATGGAGAGGATGATCATGGATCCCAGGAATAATAAGAATGGGTACCTACAGACATTGGGCCCTACCCAGTGTGGCTTTCATAGGGCAGATCCTGCTCCTTAAACATGTCTGACTCATGTGAAACACACACCAGGGCCATTGATGAGGGGAATGTGGTTCACACAGCCTATCTGGACCTTGCTAAACCTTTCCATACAATACCCCAGTTGTTCAGTACAGATAAGCTCACTAGCCTAACTATAAACCCCTATCCAAGTAGATGGGTTGCAAACCAGCGCAAGGACAGAACTGACCTGGTCAGACATGCTGCAGCCATATCAGACTACAAACCAGGTACAACTGGCATCCCACAAGGCACGGTTCTGGGACCTCTCTTGTATGCTATATATGTCACATAGGTACAGGCCAACATGGAAGGACTCTGTCTGAACAGGTTCACAGATGACTACAAACTGCCCACCATATCGGACCCTCCAGCTGACATAAGCATCATACAAAAGGCACACATAGAAACAGACAAGTGGTGCCACAGCCATGTCAACAAGCTAAATGCAGAATAGTGTATAGTTATCCCCTGTGGAAACACAGTACGTGGCCACAAATTACCACATAAGTGTTAACCCATTAAGTACATCAGGAGCAATAAGAGACCTGGGGAAACAAGGTGATAGATATCCTGCATGTGTCAACCATGTGTTTGTAGTGGTTACAGAAACATACCATATACCCACCTAATCATGAAGGTAAGCACAGCTAGGTCAGGGTAGGTCATCATGCCTCTCCAGTCATCCATCAGCAGCCTCACAATTGTGTACAATGGCCCTTGTGGGATGTACCTTAGCAGACACCTGCATCACCTGGAAAGACCCCACAAATACCCCACCAGGAGGATCACAGAGCTGTAACAGATGCCATGTGTTGCCTGATTAAACAAATTGCAGCTCCACACAGTGCCATACCATCTGGCTGGAGGTGATCTGTGCCTGATGTATAAAGCCATGACCAAGCTGGAATCAATGGACATCTGGCACCATGTAAAATCTGAATGCTGGTGACCTATGAAGATGATAGGCCTGAACCCCAGCACAGACATAAACAGGACATGCTGTACCGATTGGTCCATAACCCAGAAGCTCACTCCACTAATGACTAAACCCCCAGTACAGGTTATCCAGGGAGTCCCTCATTGACTGTCATCCAGAGGAATCATGATGACTGGATGGGAGAGGGTAGGTGTACCCTGGATGTCACCTGTATGTCACGGGTAGACAGAGGCACAGCACACTAACCTTGACATATGTCATGGCAAACACCAGTAAATATGTGTGTTGAAGGACAAACACTCTCTGACTAGCATTACAAATGGCCTAGGGCACATGGCCATTGTTTGTCACTGTCCACACAAGTTGTGGAATACATTAACAATGTCGGACAATCCTGCTCTATGTTGTCCATATCTGAACAAATTGCAACATGGTCATATCAGCACAACTGTCCCTCAACCAGTCTGGTGTGCTCACTATAAATATTACAAGTAGTGATAGGATTGAAACCGATGATACTGTTCACCACAGTGAAAGTACTGAACCAGTACACTATACAACAATACACTGTTTGGTCAGTATGAAAGGATGTTGACAACTGTATGCAAACTATCCCATGGCAACCCTGCAGGTATAGCATAATGCCTGTTAGGTTCAGACACAAAGCAGTTTGGCAGTAAGAACACATTCTGACGTCCAACACTCAACTGTACATGTGAAATATAGATGAAGTCCACACACAAACACAAATGTGGTGGACCACAATTCCCAACATATGGAAAGTTCACACTGGGCATGCTCGTACACTTAGATAAATGAGACATGTCAGTCAGGAAGCCATAGAAACTGTGAACTGGGCATGCTCACACACTTTGGCCATGTCACAGTTCAGCAGTTGCACACACATATCAGGCAATTGTATGTGTTAACACAGGAACCTCCCACAATACAGAAATCTGCCCAGTGCACACAGTGAAATTACAACAGAGACATAAGTAAAGTACTGGATTCCACTCATATGCAATCATCTACCACAGTACACAAGTTGTTCATAGAGACAGGGAAAGCTATGGCAATAAAGACCCACAAACAGTATATGAGAAACAATTACTTGCATCTGACAGGTAAAAATATGCCTGTAGAGTGCAATACTAGGCTGTTGTCCCTAGGGAATACAGAAGGCTATCCACAGTGTATTTGGCATCTGCCTCCACAGTACAGTAGGCCACTGTGCCTCAGCAAAGTTAATGCATATATATGCTCTCCACCTTACTGATGGAGAGTGACAGATGTACATACCTCTTCATAAATAATGATGTCAGCACACTATACATATGTCAAGAGCACAAATGATACCCAGTAATTTGAATAGTGCGCTCAGCTACTGCGTCTCTCACAAGTGACATAATATAGTTAGGTAGGGATTTGAATCCTGCAAGTGCTCAATGTGTGTGTGTGCATGTGTGACTGTGGGGGGAGTAGTGTGTGTGCAATTCTGTGTGTAAGAGAAATGTCCCTTTTGGCAACTAGTACAACATACCACATGCTGCATATTCCACTGTCTAAACACTGATGATGTCAGCACCCTATAAGTACAGCAGGAGAAAGCAAGCCTCCCAGAAATGCAAATAGCGTGCTCTGCTACTGCGTCTCTCACAAGTGTCATAACATAGTTAGGTAGGGGTTTATGTCCTACAAATGCCATGTGTGTTTTTGTCACACAGTTTGTCCATGTGTGTGGGGTGTTGTTCCCAATATTGCACGACATAGATCATTTCAGTAATGTCAATGCACACATGATGTATGTGTGTGCCACATACAAATATGTACCTTCAATATTCCCATGTCTGCAGCCTGCCTCATGTGAATACATGGAATCTGCATTAGATGACTGTGGTGTTGTGTGCAGGGGCTGCATGCGGTATGTGCATATACAGTGTGAGTCGTATATGGTGTCATCCTACCAGTGAGGGAAACACAACTGGTCTGGAGCATATAGTGCACATGTTGTTGATGAACAGGTGCAGCATGTGTCCTCCTCTTGTGGGAGTGGTAACAAGTTGTTCCATAGCAATTCAGTGAATGAATCCTAGGAACCTTTCAGCTAGGGTCTTGGAGCTAGAGTAAAGCTCACACTCTATGTTTGGGTAGCTGTAGTCCACCCATATAATGGTGTTTGTAGAGACTGTCATATTCCCAGTGTTGTCAGGAAGGCCAAATGGGTTTCCTGGGTATGGGAGGGTAGTGTGTGCCAGGCTATGAACCTGAAGGCAGTCTAACCCACTGTTAGTTGCACATAGATAGGCTCTGATGCTTTGTGCTGTGCCACCAACCTGGAGGCATGTGTATCTGTGGTGCCTTTGGATACATCCCCCCTGTTCTGGTTTGGTGCATGTTTAGGGGACGACAAGCATGGTATGAGGTATGACCTGGCAGTGCTGGGGTGCACCTGAGAGCCTTGTACCAGGAGTCTGATACTGCATGGATATTGCTGTTCTCCATGCTAAGGACAGTGTCCACTGCATGCATCCTGAGGTTTACACTGCTGGCATTGAGCAGCATTACTTTTAGTGTCCTAACCCGTGTGATACCTGTGTAGTTGGCTATGTAATTTGAGCCTTGCATAAAAAGGCACTATGTGTGTAGCAAGAGCCTCTGTTAATATACAACAGCCCATGGGTGACAGGTGCAAGCTGTCCCTAGCAAAGCAACGTGGCTTGTCTAGCATGTAATCCCACGCTGACAGGCATTGGATCCCCTTTGAATGTCACCAAAACATACGGCAATTGTAGAAATTGATCATCCTGTCTACATATTGTGGCAGCATTCTTGGTGAGGGTAAGATGCTACTCAAGGTCAGGGTCATACCAGCCTGTGCCACATGCACAGAGAGCACCTCTATGTCCCCTATCATGTAGTCCAGGGAGGTACATCAAAGGTCATTCACACTGGCACGGACAATGACTGAGTCATATTGGTACATGCCTTGGAGTGACCTGTATGCTTGTGTTATGTGGTAGATCATACTGCCCGACGGGCATCTCACCGTGACCTTCTCATTGTTCAGCCTGGTGAGCGGGACTGCAGTGTACCTGACGATAGAGGTACCTATACAACTGTAGCAGGTGTGTTGTTAAGCCATATGGGCTGTGACTGTTTGGCACACAGGCTTTGTGAGATATATGTTGCACGTGCTCTGTTCTGGCGTAACATTTGCTTGTGTGTCTGCTTCGCAGGTGTCTGCTGCTCAGGCAGGATGCTATTCTGAGACTCCAAGAATGTTCCTGTGTGTTTGGATTGCTGTTGTGGCAGGTCTATGTGAGACTGGTATTGTATTCACTGTAGTATCCCACTCCACCTGACAGGGTATGCCAGTACTGAATTAAGACAGCTTAGCCCCCAGTTTGGCTATGTGGTTGCATATCTCACATGTGTTGTACATTTATGGGAAGGAGAGAGGGTTGTCGGTGTACATGAGGCAGCTGTAACATTGCCACATGACTCACAGATTCACAAACTGGACCAGAGAGGAGATTGACAAGTGACCTTTGCACATGCTACCATAGTATTGTGAATCCCATAATAAGTAACAACACATAGGGCCAATGGGGAACAAGGTACTCAAGATGAGAATCTGAGGGTGTAGTGCTCTTGATTTGTTAGTGCTGGCATATATAAATGCTTTCATGAGCAAATGCCAGGCTGGTCATATGCAATGTGTTACAGGCAATTTACATGCAAACAGGACAAAGAGTGATGTTCTGTCAAGTGAGACATGGACATCAGTACAGTAAGCAATACAGATGTCACTAGGGATCCACAGAGGCACTGTAAATCTGCATTGCAGGTGGAATCAGTGTTTCAGGGACATATCAAGCAAACATGTATACCAACAAAGCTACAGTCAGCAGGCCTGGATCTAGACTATGCTACAACAAACAAGGTGTATGACTTCCAGTAGGTAACAGTGCATATATACAGGCACTATAAGCCTGTACCCAGAAAGTCACAGGTCAGACGGGCTGTGTTCAGCCCCACCTCCCACAAGTGTACAGACCATGTACCTTCGTAATGTAGAATAACTGGCCTGAAACCCAAGTGCTCATACCTGAACTAATACACTTTTCAAATAACAGACACTGAGCCCTCACTCAACAGTTCCAAACTTTGTAGGATGTATGCTACCTATCCTGGCACCACAGTATCCTTGACATGTATGGATACTCTCCCTCCAGTCATAGTTCTGTGTTTTGGGGATGTCATGCATGGTACGAGGTGTGACCTTGTAGTGCTAGGGTGCTCTTGTGAGTCTTGAACCTGTTGTGTATTACTGCACAGATATCAACATCCTCAGACATCCTCATTGCAGAGTTGAGTGTGGACAGCATGCAACTTGCAGTTGACATGTCCATCATTGAGTATCAATACTTACATTTACTTATCCCCTGTGCTACCTATGTAGGTGGCCTTCTGTTGACAGCCTCACCACCAGTATGCAAAGATGTGCAGACATTACACTATGGTAATTATTATGGGTGTACAAAACAATACAAGAACATTCATACTGTAACTGCATCAGGCATGCTGGGATATACCCACAATTATATCATTACACTGTAATGTTGACAACATGATACTATTACTACACTTCTATGTTGTCACCCTGTGCATCAGCACCATGTTAACCTGTTCCTGCACCGATGTTACAGAATGCAGGAGGTGGCACAGTTTCATCATATGCACAGGGTGTGTACTTGGTATGCCTGAGTCTGCCACTGATACTACCAATTGACATGTCTGTGTGTGTGTGTGTGTGTGTTGGCGAGGGACAGCAGTACAAGATGGGGCAATGTTGATGCAGTGTGTGCATGTATGCGGTAGCCCTAGGTGTTATCAATTCACATGTGTGTATGCATGCACACAGTTCCACTTCATGGCTGCCATATACAGGTGTTTGTGGACAGCCACAGACTGTACCTGCCATGTCATACAGATCACTGTCTCTGGCCATGGACACATTACCTGTGCCTGGCAGGGGTGCTACAGACTGTATCAGCTACTAAGCCAGACTGGATACTGTCATCAGAAGCAGGTGGTTGGTGACTGGAGACAGGTCCCTGTTGGGACTGTCCAGAGCCACGTGCATGTGGTCTCCTGGGGCGGTCTGATGACAGAACAGACCCAGCATTGCTGGGGCTGCTGCTGGCACTATGGGAGTGGCCGTGGGCCTGTTGTCGTCCGCAACGGCTGCCAGCTGCTGCTAGCATACGCCCACGTCAACGCCTCAACCGTCCACCATTGCCCTGGCTCATGGACATGTAGTTGTGGAACAGATCTAATGTGTTCCCCAACGTCTTTCAATGACCTAGGTGAAATTACAGATGGCAGCCGCAACATGACACATACTGTCACTCATAGCAGTGCGGCATTCTCTCAGCTCCCTCAGACCCTGCTGTCTGGTGTACCATTCCATACATGACTGTGCCTGCATTATAGCCCGAAACATAGCTGAGGTTGAAAGACCTCTGTGGGCACGTCTGACAGGGGCAGTACGCCCACGGATGCTCCCACGAGAACCCCTGGACATCTGCCTGTGTGGTACCATGTCAGGACCCTGGCCATGGCTGCTGTGTGGGGATGCATGTGCCACCGATACCACATTACCCTGGTCAATGCCCACTGTATCCTGTCCATCACCTATGGACATTGGTGACAAAGGATGTATTGGCAGGATGACTGTGCGTATTGATGGGGTCGACAGCTGTATACTGTCAATTGGCTGACCAATGACGGACCATGGCACACCTCCCTGTGCCATTACATAGGTATCATCATTATCACTATCCACGGCAGCTGATTCAGTTTCCCTGCTGCACAACACCAGAGCAGCACCAGAACCTGTGGGAGTAAGACAGGAAACACAGTTTACAATGTGTACACAATGTCACCACTGATACACACATGCAGACATGCACACAGGGCACATGCACACATGTACACATGCACACAGGGCACATACACACATGCACACATGCACACAGGGCACATGCACACATGCACACATGGACACATGCACACAGGGCACATGCACACATGCACACTCCTCAGTATATGAGATATCAACACACAGACACAAACACACCTGCAATCAAACACATAGCACTACTGCTTCAGCCTATTATTACTATTAGTATCAAGAGTATTGAAGGTATTGTTATTACTCACTCACCAGCATGGATAGGCTACCTTGCTGTTACACCAGAGGGACCTGCAGAAATAAGACATTTATTGTCAGTGGGCACAACTGCGCCATTGATACTGTGAGTATGATACAGTTCAGTAGTGCAACCGTTGGCTTCCACAGGTCTACTGCTGATATTGAGAATATCACTCTTGCACAATAATTACCAAGATAACAGCTACAAACCGAGGACACACCTCACACATGCATAAACTAACAGTGTACAGAACAGTGAATTATACACATGGCATGTTACCTGCACGCTCCGTGTCCTGCTGCTGGGTGGCTCCAGCCTCCATCATTACGCATGTATGCTGCTGCTGTTGCTGTTGGGCTGGAGCCACAACACTTAGGAGTAGTCCCTCCAGTCTGGTGGGGGAGGGATGTCTATCCACCCCACCACCTGTGGCAAGCTGTTGCTTGTGGATATCCAACGCACGCTGACGGACATTTCTAATTAAATCACTGAAGTGATGGCGTACCTGCTCATATGTCCGGTTATGTGTGCCTATGTCATTTACCCAATGGACCAGGTCTTGCCACAGTGCAGCCCTCTCCTGCTGGTTCTGGCTGGTGCAGGAAAAGAGTATTGCGAAATTCCGCACCAGGCTCTGGTCTATCTCTTCCTCCTCCGCAGCGGAGTACACAGGGTTTCGCTGTTGAACCATAGCCCTGAAAAGGAGAAGAAAAATATGTCAGCAATATATGTCAGCAAAATATGGCACACATAATACACATAATACTCGACTGTAGTGATATAACTTAACCCCCATATATAGCATCTGTCTGTCTATTGGGGGATACACATGTAAATGACCATATATCAGTGCTCAGCCGACAACTGTGCAACAGTACCTGGCACACTCCATACGACAGACTAGTATACTCCAGCAGTCAGCACACTGGTTTAGGTCCAATGCACAACTTCACACTGGGGGTTTATATCAAGGTACTGTATGAGGAACATTATCAACCCATGCACTGCAAGCAATGCACGTTACATATTTCACTGGTAATTCACACTACTCTTACTTGCCATAAACCTACCTACACCACAGTCACATACAGGGTAACACAGCAAAACATATGGCAATGTAGTATGTTTTGATCGCAATACCTCACACATCTGTCTCTGGCCTCACACCAAGGACACACACTACCATGACAGACAGACAGTCGTGGTGAGCAATCACACCAGTACATAACATGCACCCAGTCACTGGCACACTCATTCCACCTCACATATTTGGTTTGCAATGGGTTTGTGGGTGTGCATTGTGTCT
Organism: Protopterus annectens; assembly: GCF_019279795.1. Lineage (NCBI taxonomy): Eukaryota > Metazoa > Chordata > Ceratodontiformes > Protopteridae > Protopterus > Protopterus annectens. The sequence continues at coordinate 1,448,189,032 of NC_056728.1, forward strand.
TAGGTAGGTAGTATGCTATTGGCCCTGGGCCTACAGCAGCATACTGTTATGCTACCCTGCCCCTTGTGACACATGTGATGTAATCGTACCTGCTCCTGTCAAACAGTTACACAGGGTGACTCATATGGCATATTACCTATCTGCATAACATTCAGCAGGGGTAAGTCTGACATCTACTCATGGGGAGCCTTGCTTCTTAATGCTGTGTGGTTTACTCCAGGGTATGTCTTATCTGTGGGTAGGGACCTGTACCTCCACCATGTGCTCTTTACTGCGGTGACAAGGATGACAGACATAGGTAATTTGGGTTGTGAATGTTGGAGGTGTTACCATGGTTGTTGGACAACTGTCATGGGTGTGACCTAACTATGCATATCCAGCATTGGTAACCTCTATGTAGGTAGTCTGGGTGCACTCTGTGGTCTTGTCAGTCACTCTGCATAGGTAATGTGTTTGAGTGCATTGACACAGTTACTTACGTATGTCTGTGTCCTTCTCCATATCTGTAGCTGTCATGGGAGGTACATACCGTGTAGGACATTGTGGGGTGTAGAGGGGTACAGTGACCTACATGTCCATAGCTGACACACCATGTCTGCTGACACATTCCACGTACAGGTATTACAGGACTAGTGTGCCATTGTGTATATCAATGGGGAGCCTATTGTACACTTGTTGCCCCTGTTCCCCCCTGACACATGCAGTGGTGGGCAGGCATGCACATATGTGGTGGTTACTGGTGTAAGTGTTTTGGAATGGGGTATGGTACTCCAGTATCCACACTGGTGTTCACTCCATGCCTTTGTCACCAGGCACCTGTTGCAATACATCTGCACACATGTGCCTCACTCAGTATATATATATATATATATATATATATATATATATATATATATATATATATATAAAATATAATATATATATATATATATATATATATATATATATATATATATACAGATATAGATATGGGGAGAGAGGGGGAGAGAGGGGGAGAGAGAGAGAGAGAGACAGAGGGAGAGACAGAGTGAGAGGGGGTGGGACAGAGAGAGAGAGATAGTCATATACAGACATATCTGTTGACAGTCAGATCTGTCTGTATATGCATATGTATCTACATATATCTATATATGTATGTGTGTATTATATATATATATCTGTATGTACATATTCTATTAATCTTGATGTCTGTGCAGTAACTGAAACCTGGTTCAAGGCTCCTGAGAGCACCCCAGTGCTACCAGGCTATACCTCGTATCATGCTTTTTGGCCCCAAAACTTGGGCCAAAACAAAAAGGGAGGGGGAGTGTCCATATTCATCAAGGACACCCACACCTCCAGGTTAGTGGCAACACATGAAGTATCAGAGACCATCCAGGTGCAACTAACCGTAGGCAAAACTGCTATACAACTGGTAGCATGTTACAGACCACACACCCAATCTCAGGAACCCCATTCAGCCTTCCTGAAGACATTGGAGGATATGAATGTCTCACCAAACACCATCATATTGGGAGACTTCAACTACCCTAACATAGACTGGGTGCATTATTCTAGCCCAAACACCCTAGCCCAAAGGTTCCTGGAATTCATGAATTGAAATGCAATGGAACAGCTAGTCACCTCTCCCACAAAGTGGAGATAATATACTAGACCTGATCATCACAAACATGGGGACAATGTGCTACACACCAGAAGTATACCCCTCACTAGTGACATCTGACCACAAACTAATCACCCTGGATATACATATCCCACCTCCACCTCCAAAACAAAAGACTACAGTGAAAAACTTCTCAAAAGCCGACTTTACACTTCTTAAAACTGAGATGGTATCCTTTAAGCCCACTGGGCCAGTGGAAACCACATCCCACAATGCAGAATCCTTCACAAATGCTTTCTACAGACATCTCCAAGAATGCATGGATCATGCAATCCCAAATAAAACCAAGACCCTCTCCACCAAGGGCAGGCATCCTGTCTGGTGGACCCCAGTGATGAACAAATTGTATAACAAACGAAGGAAGCTACTGCACGACAGAGCAAAATCCCATAAAGAGAGGGCATCTCTGATCAGCACTAGTAGAAAGCTACGTTCTCTCATAAAAACATCCAAGGACAACTTTGAGAGAAAAATCGCCATGGACACTAAAGATAACCACAAGGCCTTCTTCTGCTATGTTAGAAACCTGGGTGGAAACCCTCAGATATGTTCAGAGTAAGTTCGCAATGACAAAAAATACACTGAACACACAGATATTGCCAACATTCTGGCAGACAGGTTCAGTGCAAATTTGTCCCCTCCCTCACCCCCAAAAGAAGAAACACTTATCCCAGCTGAATGTAACCTCCCTGTTATCTCAGATGTCCAGCTGAGAACTGCCCTCAGCAAAGCTATAAACACAGCATCAATGGGACCTGATGGTATCCCAGGTTGCGTGCTACGTGAACTCCCAGAGGAGCTAAACCCGCACATAAAATGCTATTTAACCATAGCCTTACTACAGGATATGTACCTGAACACTGGCATACAACAACAGTAGTCCCACTCCACAAAGGAGGCACCTCTACAGACCCTGGTAACTACCGCCCCATAAGCTTAACCAGCCTGGTCTGCAAAGCTATGGAAAGACTCATTATGGAACTCATAAACAGAGACATTGGGGACTTACAGACACTTGATCCCACCCAGTTCGGCTTTGTAAAAAGCAGTTCCTGCCTTTTGAACCTGGTTGACTTTTTCAAAACAGTCACTAGAGCCATTGATGATGGCAAAGCAGTCCATACAGCCTACCTGGACTTGGCTAAAGCTTTCGACACAATACCTCACTCTGGCATCATAGACAAGCTCAACAGCTGAAATGTAAATCCATATGTCACAAGATGGGTTGCAAACCGGCTAAAGGATAGAACCCATACAGTCAAAATCGCTGGAGCCATGTCAGACTCAAAGCCAGTCACAAGTGGTGTCCCACAGGGCTCTGTCCTGGAACCCCTCATGTTCTGCATTTATTTCTCATATGTGGAAGCAAACATGGGAGGGTAGTGGCTGACAAAGTTCGCAGATGACTGCATACTAGGTGCCATAGTCGATACACCAGCTGACACATACATCCTATAGAAAGGCCTCACTGCAACGGACAACTGGTGCCGGAGTCATGGCCTTAAACTGAATGTCAAATAATGTATAGTCATCCCCTTTGGGAAAAACAAAGTACCCACATATTATCACATAGACAGTAACCCACTGAGTACGGAAAAGGTAATCAGAGACCTGTGGACACAAGTCGATAGTGACCTCTCATTTGACACCCACGTTGCTAAAGTGGTTAGAAAGACTTCCTACCTTGCCCACCTTATCATGTAGGGATTCACATCCAGATCAAAGGAGGTCATTGTACCCCTATACTCCTATCTTATCAGGCCCATGAATGAGTACTATGCCTCATTTGGCATGTACCTCACCCGGCACTTGTAACAGCTAGGGAGACCCCAAAAGTACCTCACCAAGAGGATCAGGGGTCTCCAACATATGTCATATGCTGCCAGACTAAATAAACTCCAGCTCTATTCAGTAGCATACCGCCTACTTAGAGGTGATCTGTGCCTGACGTACAAGACCATGTCCAATCAGGAATTGATGGACATGCTCCACCTCATAAAATCCAAATCCATCAGAACCACAAGAGCTAAAGATTTAAACCTCAGCACAAATATGAATAGGACATGCTGGAGGGACAGATTCATAACTCAGAGGCTTCCCGTACTCTGGAACAGAATCCCAGTTCATGTTAGGCAGAGCCCCTCACTGACTCTCTTCATGTGAAATCTTGACGAGTGGATGGGAGATCATAGGTTTAACCCAGGGGTCATCTCTGTGTCACTACTAGACAGAGGCACAGTAAACTAATTCTATTATGTAAGGGGGTCTTCACTGTGACACTAATAGACAGAGGCACAGTATTCTAAATCTATTCTGTACACTTTTGTACCATTACATGGGGTGGCGAAAGCCACATCACTATGGCTAGGCTTAAAAATGCCCCAGGGCAGATAGCCTAGTACTAAACTATGACACTGTGAAACTATATATGTCTATGTATTTCTACATCCCTCTCTATGTATACATATATGCATATTTTATATATATATATATATATATATATATATATATATATATATATATATATATACATACATATCTCGATATACATACGTATACATATGATAGATATATATATAATCCTTTTTAGTTCCACATATATATATATACACACAGTAACGTACTGATGAACATCCATTACTGTACAACCTACATTGTACATTGCACTACAACCTACATTGCTATGTGCACATAGCTACCTTCAAATACATATGTATGTACAGCCTTCAGTGACAGTTGCAGTATGTCCCCGGCCCTATGCACATCTTCATATACATAGATGCAGACCATAACACATATGGAGGGTTCACAGTATGTAGACTATTATATTAGTACTTTACATTACCTGTGTTTGTTGCAGCTGTTTGCGTAGGCTTTCTGATACTTGGCCTGCTGTCAACTTGTTTGTTTTGTTGTTACTTTTTATTTTTATTTCTTTCTTTCTCTTTCTCTTTCTCTTTCTCTTTCTTTCTCTTTCTCTTTCTCTTTCTCTTTCTCTTTCTCTCTCTCTCTCTCTGTCTCTACCTCCAAAGGGTGCAATGAAAGTACTGCATGTGTGGACTGGGAGTACAGGATGCTTTTGTAGGTATCTGCACATGTCCATGTGATGGCCTCTTCACCAATTGTTAGCCAGCATTTACTAATTGCATGCAGCCGGTTGTGTAGTGATTGCAGTTCTCACTGTGATTTCAGGACAGTGCTATAAAAAGGTTTGTTAGGTAGGCGTAGCCCTTTCAGATTATCAGGGTGGGGATCATGCTGGTTTGCTGTGGACACTGTTCTGTGAGTGTAAGGGTTGGTATGTCTCTCATATTTCAGGCTGTGTTGTAGACACTGCAATGCATGTTGTACTGTAACCTGAGTATTCCTTTCTCCAGTTTCCTCTTCTCCATGTGTATGTAAACTGACACCTATGACTAGTAATACTGTGTATATGGGTGGGTGTGCTTTCCTGTGGGAAATGTGGTGTAACTGGTATATAGCAGTGGCTCTTGCAATCTGTTGCTATGGCTTCAATATTTGTCCTTTACATTCACTCCTTCTATGCCTGCTAGGTGTCTTTCCTGTAATGTGTTGCTATGGCTTTCCTGTTTTCCATTTACATTCACAGCTTGTAATGCTTGCTATATCTGTTTGGGTAGCAATTGCCTATGTGTTTGTTGTGGTAGGTGGTACTGCATGCAGTGTGGTCTGGCCATGGTGTGGGCCTTGACACTTACAAGGGTATTTGATCATGCTGCTGAGCAGGCCTCAGATACTCTCAGGTACATCTTTTATCAGCCTCATGGAATGGTACATATCAGTGGAATACTCCCATGAAATATTTTGATATTCTGCAGTTGTGACTGTGGGTTATTTTGAGCATATGTATTACTACACCGTTTGTGATGTGCAAGTGGTGCATACTTTCAGTAATTCATAGTTACCATTGCATGTGTTGTAACACCTTTCTGCCTACTGTTAGTACATTTCACAGGGAGTCATTGGGGCACAGTTGACATTTGTTTTCACATCAGGGACATCCCTGTAACTCAGTCACAGTTGCTATGTCTTGGCTCTTAACTATTCAACTATGGCAGTGTTTATCCTGCTCTGAGTATGTGTGTGGCTTGCCAGGTGCTACTGTGACATTATTACCTACTAGCTACCAACTAGCATGGTTGTTTCTCTTCACACAGTACTATTTTACAAATCCACTAGATTTGACAGTAAATATACATGACATGCTTTGTGTACTAGACTTGCTATATTCCCTTTACAGTAATTCCTACTATTTCAAGATATATTTATTTCAGCACAATGTTCTTGTATAGCAGTCATGACTTAGTGGTAAGTCATGCAGACTAGTGTTTCCAAGGTCCTGGGTTCAAGACTGACAGAGGTATTTTATTTTGCTGCTGAGCAAACTACAAGCCTTGTCATTCAGAGTGACTAAGGCACTTTTAAGCAGTTGTAAGTGGGTTAGCGCTGGTTTGTGTGGAGCTCACGCATGCGCACTGTCGCTTAGCTTTGCGCACACATGCTTAGCTAAGCGCACAGAAGCGCACTCCCGCTTACTACTGCTTAAAAGTGCTTACTCTTGTGCACACCTGCGCTAATTTCTTTTAAAGAAAAGAAAATGGGGAGATAGGAAAGTGGAGGAAAAGGGGGCACAAAGAGGGTAGGACAGTAGGAAAACAAGCTCGGGTTTTGCAGGAGGGATGTAGGAAAGGCTCATAGCTGCCCATTTCTTCATCAGCAAGAGCTGTGCATATGTTTGTAATTTGGTGTGAAATTTGTAACCTTCCACCCCTGAGAGAGGTGTGAGGACAACAATATTTGTTGTACAGCCAATTGTAATTGCCAGTCCACATGTCCAGCAGACATGTGTGCAAAATGGGCAGCTATGTATGGGGCGTAAGTTTTTTGTGGGTACAGAGTGCCCTTTTTTTTTTTTCAGGTGAGAGTGGTATGTCAGGTACAGGAAGTCAGTATAGCTGGGGAGGTAGGTAGGGGAGGTTAACAGACAAGACAAACAAGAAGCATACAGGGGTGGTGTATAACACATTGGGGGGGTACATAATTGATGGGGATGGATGTTTGGATATCTCGAGCCCATGAGCCCACAGATGGCAACAGTGGAACTGAGATCCCCACCCATGGGCAGTTGCCACTGTGCCTTCACTGCCCAGGATGGGGCTGTGCTGGGGGCTGTGTAAGATGGGCAGCAGGCACGCCTGTGAGTTGTGCCACCCGTTCCTAAAGCTGGCGTAGGGGCCCAAGCACAGCATGCCTGATCTCGCTATGCACCACAGTCCGGACACCATGGAGGGTGAGTGGATGTTCTCCGGCCACGCTTGCAGAGGGGGAGGCGAGCCCCATCCCCTGCAGCACTTCCACCCGCAGGTGGCACAGAGCCACCGGAGGAGGGTCCGGCCTGGACACTACTGCCAGGTGCACTTGCCAGCTGAGGTGGGAGAGGTGGGTCCGCTGGAACCTGCCTTCCCTGTCGTCCTATGTTTTGCATTATTTTATGACAGTTTGGGTTAGTAGCGTACAATACCATTCACAATTATTTGTAATAGCATGCATTAGTATTCCCATTAACCAAACACCCATAAATTCAAGCCATTGAACAGCAAGCATAACACATGCATAATTTGAACAACAATACACAATCCAACAGCATGCAGGGTTGATTGATGGCAACAGGCCATCAGGTTTGGATGTATGAACAGGGTACATGCAATAACGCACATGCAAATATCTATGAACCAACAGGACAAATGTCCAGGGGAGTTAATTATGAAGACACATACCCATTTCATGTGGAATGGATTATTTGTGGTTATAGGGTAGGGTGAATAAATATTTCATTAACAACTTCAAATACCTATACATATGCTGTACATTTCTACTAGCTGCAGATATATACACACTACAAGTCTGACTACAGTTTTCTATGTGTAAACGTATGCATGTTGGTGATGGGAATGTTACTGCTACATTAATATACATTGCATTTTTATTCATACACATTCATATCTGGCTCTGTACAGCTACAGCATCCTGCTACATTTGCTTTATATGGCTCTAGACAACTGTGGATGTTTGGTATTTCATACAACCATGCTATCTGCATATTGCAAACGTACAGCAACATATCCAAATTGTGGGACACACATTCCAGCTTTAGTACTTTATTCCACACATTTCACTGTTTGGTTGTGCCTGTCACATTAATTTCATTCTGTACTGACTGCAGTATACTTTATTCAGGAGTTATTACAACTTTATTGGTGGATTCATACCTCTTTTTCACACTCTCACTTGTTTTATTTTTACAATTCAGGATGGTACTTAATTCTAGGCTTTATTGACATGTTTTACTTGGTTACAACAATCCTTTCCAACAGTCTCACTCGTGTCATGTTTCAGATTTTAAACGGGGATATATTTCACATATGCGTTTTACTCAGCTTGTGTAGCTGTAATTTACAGCCTGCTGCAGGTTATGTACTATTATATTACAGGTGGAACATCTTTATTTCAGACTTGTTTTATTTTTATTTTTTGATTACAGGCTGCATCACACTTATGCAATCACACAGTACTAGCAGAATCTCTCTTACACTGTTACTTGCACTTTTTACTAATAAGTGACTACACTGCACTCTTTTGCAAGCTGTCATACTTATATTTTTTAACAGTTACAGGGAGAGAATTACTAACCTGCCTGCTGGCGCAACCGCATAAGCCTATCAGCATGGGCTTGATGGTTCATGGAACGGACACCTGCAGCTGTAATATAAATGAAGTAATATTGGAATACACATCTCCATAATATCAGCTAGGTTAACTTCTTACATAAATAATTACATGTAACTTACTCAGTAGTGGGGCGTTGGGCATTTGCTGGGCCTCCAGGATCCATCGGTTCAGTTGGTCCTGCTTCCATCTCTTCAGGTCCGCATGGTGGTGATGGACCTGTTCACCAGTCCTTGGTATTCCTGTGGCACTGGTGAGATCATGTGCCAACCGGTCCCACGCCTCAGCCTTGTATGCTCCCCACAGGGCCTGGCCCTGTATGAGTTGGGCCTCATGATCATGGACAAGGAGCCAAACCATATATTTGGACTCCTCAATGCCCCACCTCTGTGCTCGGAAGCAACTACCCTCTCCTACACCTGCCATCCTGACTGCAAATCGATTCCACAATCAGTTATGCTGTGTATTCCCGCCTATGGGGCTTATATATGCCGTTTTTCCCTGCACTTATCTGTGATTGGCCATTTTGAAAATGTATCAGCTTCACAAAACCTGCTTTGTCATTCTTCTCTTTCCATTCATTCCTATATATATGCTATTACTGCATTTCTAAGAGCAACTGTCATGGCTTAGTGGTTCAGTACTTTGACTATGGTGCTTGGTATCCTGAGTTCGAGCCTGGCCATTGCTTTTTTTTATTTTATGACTGTCTACACAGGCTAGGAGGTGTGTCTGTGTAAAGGCAGTTTTGATACAGCTTGCTCAATGTTGCCCGCCGGTTAGCTTGTTGGCACGGTGCGCAGCTCCGCGCAAATGGGTTACGCTGGTTTATGCATCATTTGGCTGTCAGCATGCATATTATACTCAGCTCAGCTATGGGCACACAGTTTCAGCATGTTAAAATGCTGCTCAACCCCGGGCACTCATTTTACACCTGTTAAACCACTGCTCACCTACGGGCAGATATACTCAGCTTGTTAGAGTGTAGCTCAGCTATAGGCACTTCTGACATTTTTATTTTTATTATCACACATTTCTTCAAAATACATGGCCCACTTCATTACATTTTACATAAAATATAATTTTATATATGTACATATATGTCAGGGAATTGTTTAGTGCTTATTTCACTAAAAATAAAAATTGATGTTGTGGGGGCTCGAAACATGACTGCCTCCTCTTCAGCCAATGTCTCTACCGCTATGCTATTGCTTCTTGGCTTACTTTGAATATTTAGATCTTATATGCTTTTCCACTGACTGCTAACTGTGGCTAAGCGACGGGCACGCCTGCGCAAATGAGCGCAATCACGGGCAAACATCTTTAAAACTTATATAAAAAAAATATAGCATGTTCATTTTTACATTTTATGTTTATAGTCTGTGGGGGCATATGTTGTGCTTGTTGACATTTATGCGGACTCTGTCATTGGGGTTTTACTTTCGGGACTGTTACTCTTCTGGGGGCATGTCCATTTGCAGGACTCGCCCTGCAGACACGCCCCCTACTTTCTTACACGGACTGTGTTAGCCTTGGGTGTGAGTCAGCATGCCCTCATGAATATGCATGACATGCTGATGTCACACTGTTTAACTGCAGCCTCCGTGTAAGATTTGTAACTCTTACACGGAGGCTTCGTGAATCCTGCCCTTTGTGTATAACTTGCGAATATTTACTATAACTATTTTAAGTCTATTGAACAGTACTGTTGTTATAAGAATTTAGGTATCCCATAATGCATTGTATTTAGAGTATACTGTCAGTGTGTGTTCATGATGACTGAAGTGTCAACAATATTTTTGTTGACCTGTCATTTTATGCAGAATAAAGATCACCTACGTAGCTATAATACTGGTGTTTTCTGACTTTAATGATACTACTTACAAACATTATGGGGTGACCTGAGGTGTGCATCATGGCACAGTGTTGGAACTATAATAGTCTTCATGAGTTAATAAAAATGCAACTCTTTCCAAAAAACATGTACAATTAATCTGCAAAAACAGAAAAAGGTGATTGAGTTTCCAATTATAACCAGTGTATTATATGTTTGAAACATGGATGTCAAGCAATACACCTTGAAAGGGAAGCTTAAGAGGTGAATCTTGACATTCATGATGAGAACACACAACAGACAAGGTTGTGATTGCACAGACCCAATCATAATTCTTCGTAGTGTTGCAAATGTTGCAACACTAAGTGTGTTATAACTTTAAAAGTTGTAACACACTTAATGCTCTCACACAGAGAGTGGCCATTACAGAAGATCAGCAGAAAGTGACTAAGAATTTCATTCCGACTTGCTAATGCTGCAAGACATTTTTACTCCTTAAAAAGTCTTAATGAAGCATTAAATGTATGAATTAACAGCTTCCACCAATGTTCCGTGGTGGCTGTTGATCTGTGTTATGGCTGTAGCACAAGAATAGTGCTTAACGCTGGTGAGGGATGCTTGTTTTTCTGGGTTCAGTCACTACTGCGTCTGACACCATAATAGACTGTCATGTAAAAACAAAGACCAATATGACTGTGATATTTCATTAACTACAGAAGATTTCTGAGGCATCTGTGGTTGGATGCAGCAGAGATTGGAATTCATAGCCCTGCAAGCAAACTCAAGTGCTTCTAACCATGCCTGAGTGGAAGCAGCACAAGTTTCAGATTGTATATAAATAACCTGCTCAGCAAGCTGTGGTATTCAAGATAGGCTTAACTGGCAGAATAAAATAGAAAATAATGTCAGAAATGTGTTATTTATGGGTTAAGTCATCACTATGTAATTAAGTAAGCCAAAAATAATATCCACATATGTTTTCCTGGTTTCAGGTATATCTTTGCCTGATACTGAAGCAAACTGTTAAGTAAAATGTCCTATTCTTGGAACATAAGTGAGCTTCAAGGCTGAGACAAGTTGCTGTGATATTACATGCTACCTATGAATGTTTCTAGAAGCATCCATGATTACATGAAACAGAGTCTGGAATTCATAACCTTGCAGGCAAATGTATTAAAGTTCTGAGCTTTCAATGGCCTTTTTCTTGTGTCGAAGGAACTGAATTTGATTAATTTCACCTTGATTTGTCTTCTGTGTAATTCTGGGTAAGCCATTTAACTAGACAATGCTCTTGGACTGGGTCATTTAAGAAAATGAAGAGTTTAACAAATAAATAAAATAAATGAAATCTGTGTGTATGTATTTGGCTGAGCTGTGCTTAATTTAAACCAGTAAAAACTAATGTAAAACAGAATGCTATTCCATATAATTTGATAACACCCTGACAAGGGCCATTCCCTATGTTGCCTAAAGTGGAGGCAGAAGATAAAACAAAAAGTCTTGAAGGAACTGATAGTGTAACTTTAACAACTGAACTGGGTTCACTAGTGATCCCAATACTAAAGAAAAATGTCAGTGTTTGAATATGTGTTGATTTACAAAAGGTTAATGATACAGTTATGACAGCAAGATTTATTATTCTAGTCAGTGTTGAAGTGTTTTCCACATTAGATGCTTTCATTGAGTTCTAGCAAATACCTTAAAGGAAGAAAAGCAAAAACTGACAACCTCAATTACCCCAGTGGAAGAATTCTGTTTCAAAAGGTTGCTGTTTGGGGAAATTTTAACACTTGAAGTGACTGACTTGCTCAACAGGCATGATGACCCTGCCATGCTTGTTGGTGTTATTATGCATTTTAGATTAGATATGATTATTCTAAACTATTAAAAACTCTTTGCTAAAGCTAATCTGGAAAACATGCTGCATTAGGAAGGCTGAGTATTTTGGTCACAGAGTAAGTGTTTGTAGTATCAGAAGAGATGGAATGAAGGTCAGAACAATAGCCAAGTTACCAAATCAGTCTTGTATGACTGAGTTACAACAAAGACTGGGCAGAATTAACTTCTTGGGTAAGTTGATGTAAGATCTCTTAACTGTGCTATGTTCTTTAACTTACCTGTTCAAAAAGATGTATCCTAGTCATGGAGAAATGCTCAAGCATGAGATTTCAACAGAGTGAAAGCAATGCGAAAAACAGAGCCATTGCAGGCATGTTATAATGGCACTAAACTAGTGATTGTCCGTGTCAATGCTGATAGCTATGGTTTGAGTGCTGCATCACTTCAAGTGGAGAAACAAGTGTTAAGTCCTGCTGCTATTGTTCCAGAATGCTAAACAATGCTGACCATACCTCGCAATCTCTTAGCTCAAGAAATCTGGACAAAGCCAAAAATTGTTAAGGAATAAAGGCCCACAAATGGAGACCGATTTTAAATATTTCTCTTAGAAACTTAGGAAGCTGACAGAATAAAATTTTTTACATTAATATGCATTTCCTGAAGGATATGAAGTCTGAAATTCAAATGTGTGTCATTATTTAATGACTTTCATCCTCAGATATTAACCAGTAAGCAACAAATTTTATGAGGATCGAGCAAAAATATGGACATTCAGCAAAAATCTGGAGAGTTACATGCCGAATTTAAATATTTAAGAATCAAAAAAGAATGCCTTGCATGTATGTGAGTATGTGAAAAATTCTCCAGATACCTAGTAGGGTTTGAGATTTTCCAGATAAATTACACCCAAATGTCAGTGACTGTTGTGAACGTTGAGTAGGTTCAATGTCAGGGCAATTCATTTGTCTGGAAAACAGTTATCCATAGCACATGTTATCTAGAAAATGCCCATATGCCCAACTATTATCAGATACCAAATCTGATGCAACAGCTTATAAGCAGAGCGCAATGTCTAGCTGACCTATGTCTTCCATGAAACTAGAAGAGGTAAAGCTGCCAAAATGACCATGAGTTACAAATTGTGATTCAAAATGTTTGTGATGGATGCTCAGATTACTGAACACAACCGAAGCATCTCATGCATAATTGCTACCAGTTGGGGCACAGTTATCACAGTAAGATGGCTTATTGCAGTATCAACATATAACAGTAGTAGCCTCATTGTAAAGTGCTGAAGTGCTACAGAAAACATACATGCAAACTTACTCAATTATGAAATAGGAATAAATAAATTAATCAAATAAGCAAAGGGCACTGTGTTCTCACAAAAGGGTGAAAAAGAGCCAAGATGTCAGTGTAATGACCAAACATCAATGAAGACACTGCAAATCTTTTATCAAAGTGTCAGTTTTTTATTACTCATAAATCATTACAGTGGTGACAATCGGGAATAACAGAGCTCTTATGACAAGGTCCTTTGCAAAACATAACTGCTCATGAGTGAATTAGAAGGCAATATCTGCCTAAAAGTTTTAGATTATTGTTCTCAATAAATAGGAATAACACATGAATCAACTTCTATGAGCCAATAAATGATAACCAGGATCTAAGCCTTATAGTTACAGACAATGGTGCACAATTTATGTCAACTGAGTTCCAGCAGTTTGTTGATGACTGTGGTTTTTCTAATAATATAACAAGTGTTCACTACCTTCAGTCAAACAGTAAAGCATGAGGAAGCAGTGCAAGCACCTAAAAATAAATGATATTACCCTACCCTGATACTTACAAAACCATTATGCCATGTCAAGCTATTCCGCACAGTGCTACAGTAACAAGCCCTTTGCAAGTAGTATTTGGAATACAAATAAGAACAAACATGGCAATGTCAGATTTAGAACTTGAACCTAAAATATTTTGCATGTATAAGATAAACAAAATTTCACTACTGAGCAAAAACTTCAGAAAAAAAGTTTTTGACATATTTTATTCTTTAGAAGCAATACATGTCCTTCAAGCAAGCCAGTCCATCTGCTAAAGTTAGAGTGGTAGATAAAGTGGGATACAACAGCTATTGCAGTGCAGAAGACTAAAGAAAACAAACTTCTATGTGGTACAAACAAAAGATAGTATCATATTTAGATGAAGTCAGAGACATATTCAAAAAGGTTCATAATGAGCCTGAACCTAAAGGCAGTGTTCCGGGGGGGGGGGTGTTTGAAATGAGAATAAGCAAGCCTGCATCACTAAATTGTGTTCCTATTCCTTCAATAGTTCTGTCTCAACCCATTATCTGTGGTTGTGGTTAGACAGTAAAGGACATGTTGGAAGAGGCTAAACAAAAGATAATATAAAAAGCTCACTCATCGTATACAAAAAAAGATATCTGTATAAAAATATGCTAGAGAGAGTGATCAGCTGTAAGCAAGTGGGGGGATGAAAAAATGTGGACATTGTACACAGTGTAAATGCATACTGAAAGGTAGTGAAGTAAGATTAGAGTATCATGGTACTATCAAACTTCAAAATAAGTTCAACTGTAATAGTAGAACCATTGTTTACCTAGCAGCATGTCAGAAATGCATCTGTTTCTATATTGGAAAAATGAAGAATTGTCTAAAAAGCAGAATTTATCAGCACAATTATGACATTGCGAAGAATGAAATGAACAATGCACTATCACTGCACATTCAGAGGTTTACTGACCATTTCTTCAAATGTATTATTATTGACCAGGTGGATGGGGGGGGGCAGAGCGGTGGACCCACAGATGACTACCTTGAATACAAGGAGCTTCAGTGGCAACTGCGAACAAATGCCACCATCTACCCTGGGTTAAATGAAAATATATCTATCAGTCCTGTCTTAAGACTAAAAGCACCCTTAGTTTTATACCTATTTCATGTTTTTAATAATTTGGTATGGTGAAATGAATGTTTGTTTATATGTGGAAAGTGTTCATTTTTTTAATTGTTCAATTAAAATCAACAGCATAATGGTTATACAAGATGGAGGTATGTGTGTTTTCAGTATTCTGATGAAATTCTTTTACGAAGGATGAAAGCTCTAAATAAACAGATTTTCTACAAAGTGGTCAGCTGCCTCCTATCATCCTGATGGTATTCTTTATATAATACAAAAAGTGAAAAGTTGGAAGCACTTGATGATGAATATGTATAGTAAGGTACACAGTCAAATTGTCTTTAGTACCTTTAGTATTGTATACAGGTCAGGCATATTTTGATCAGGAATAGAAGCTGTGGACCCTAGTTAACAAGGAATTGAAGGAATTTGTTTGGAAGGGAAAGAAGGTGTTAAGCGAGATAAGTTGTTTCTCCCCACAGAAAAAAAGATTGTTTAGAATGGTCAGATTTGAAGAATACTTTAGAGTTACATAGTTAAAATTCATAAAATTCATATATATACATATATATATATATATATATATATATATATATATATATATATATCTCACAAGTAGTAAACTACAAATCAAAATGATAAGACATTATGCTTGAATAGGGGATATCACAAAATTATTGAAAGAGTAGGACTTTAGATGCAGACACTTAAGGAGAACAGTAACACCATCCAGAATAGTATATGTACAAAACAGAATAAAATATTTTGATAACTAAGCCAATACAGGATGGAAAAAGATTTTACCAATATAAATTATTGTAAGTCAGGGCACAGAAAATAGGCAAAATGTAACTGGAAATTATCTGTTAAAATTATCAAAGGAACCAAGGTACTGGGAGTGAAAAACTAGGAAGGGAAAAGTTACAGCATGGGATTAGGCCAAGCAGAAATTCAGACTATGGTTGGAGACTGCCTTCCCTACCAGGGGTTGATAATAGGGAACAGGCATAGAGAAAGGGATAGGGAGTGTTAAATGAAAGACTAGCTCTGGTTGAGTTTATACTTCAGTATAGAACAGAAGCTGTGATAAAAAGAATAATTAGTCGGTCATAGAAAATATTACATGATAATGACAAGAATATATCAGAAGAGGTTAGAAAATAATGCGAAATAAGCAAAGAAACATGATATACTAAGAATCAATGTCAGGATATCTGTGTGGCTCCCAAGTATGCAGCAAAGTCTAGAAGGTTTTGGTTTTTGCATGGAAGTGTTTGCATAAGTATTGTTATACCCCAAGCAGACTTCAGATACATTTTCCATAATTAGCATTTGCTGAAAGCGTCATGGGAAAGAGAGGGTATCTAAGAGCATGTTTTTTGGGAATGTAACAAGCTAATATATTTTGGAAATTCCCTACAGGTTGCTTTATCAGAGTCATTGGGGGAACAAATTATTTTAACTATGGAAATTATTCCTTTGAGCTTCGATATAGAAACTGTATTGCCTAGACACAGCAAGGCCTTACTAAGTCTAGTGCTGTTGGCTGTCAAGAAACCAATTGCTAGGAAATGGAAATGAAAAGCAAAACCAGTGTTGACAGAATTGTTGAATGTTGCAAATGAGATAAAAGAACTGCGGGTCATATCTTTAGAAAAGGGAATGAGTAAACTATATAGGAACCTGTATGAACAATATGTGCAGAGTAATGTTCAAGAGGAGTGATATTTTAGGGAAGGAAGGACTTGAGCAATCTAAGTTAAACAGAATAACATACTTTTATAATGTGTACAAAGGAAAAGAATTGTGATGGTTTGTTTTCTTTTTTAAAATTGAATGTGTGCTTATGTCACTATGTGATGAGTGACGTTAATAGCAGTATTTAAAATTGTAATCATAATAAAAAAGGACAAAAAAAGAAAAATGCTAAGCAAAGTTTGTTAAATAGCTTGAAATGCTGCTGTTCTTCAGTTTCATGTCACTGTGTTAATAGAAGCTGTTAAAGAACAGTGCATGAAAGATAATGCAGCATCAAAACACTTGACACTACAATACTAATTCATGTGTGTGTGTCTGTGTGTGTGTGTGTGTGTGTGTGTGTGTGTGTGTGTGTGTGTGTGTCTATGTGTGTGTGATACATATACAACTTATAATGGACTATGGCAAACACTGATCCGTTATTAGAAACTAATTTCCAAGAAGATGAACATAAACGTTATTTTCTGCCCCAAAGAATTTTACATTGTATAAACACTGTTTTTGTTTCGACTGTTACTGTGCTTAATTCTTATGTGCTCTGAATGTTCTCTTGCTCAAATTCAGTATTTACATTTGTTATGACACCAGGCAAAATAAACAACCCCCGGGATTCATGAAGCTCGGCGCAAGGCCGGTGTAAGGCTTGCGCCGGCAGTGCAGTGTATAATTGGCGTAGCAGCGCCATATGCATAGTAATGAGTGCGCGCCACAACCACAGACACGTGCAGAGGGCACGTGAGTGAGCCGAAGTAGGATGCGGCCATAGGCGTGGCCAAGCCGGCAGGCGATGAGCAACCTAAAGTGCTGACTTCCACAGGCCGCCTGCAATAGTAACCGCACCAGCCAGGGTCCGTGGATAATGAAACGTACGCAGAGTATGCAACATAGTACCCGTCCACACAAAACGGAGAACCAAACATTAACCCACGAAGTCCAAATTGTACCCATCCAAGGAACAAAGGATACGCGTAATACCGTGTACGTCATGCAATGCACTGTCAGTGGGCATACCCAGTGAAGGTGTACAGCAGCATGTCAGCGCGCCGCACCAACACAGAACTAGCCACATGGGCATGGTCACCAGCAGTAGTGAGAGTACACAGCCGGGTAGCTGTGTCGCTATAACAACAAGAAGGAAACCAGATACCCTAAACACAGACAAACATGTGCATAGCAACATGTACTACACCCAGCAATGTGCCCGTCGCATACACATAGGACGGCGTATGCCTAAGCGAAATATCCAGAAGCAGAACCCATGCATGCAAATGTAATACACAACAGCCCCGTCATAGCATGTAACCCGCACCCATGTACGACCGTGCACCCAACCCAGCCAGCAGTCTTGTGCAGCTGCACACCTACACACAACGGGTATACTTGAAATGTAGTAAGAAGTATTGTCCTAGGCAGTGCCACGCGTGCAAATATGTACCCCACATGTTAACATCCCACCTCAGGTACAGATATCCAAATGGCTGCATGTGAATGTGTTGGCAGAATGTGTACATCCTGCATGTGGTATGGACCTGTCGAAACCCCATAGGCATGCACACGCCACGGTGCCCATAACTGTACACATCTGGACAAGGCAGTATGTTCAGCCACCGTACTGATGATTAGCTATGCAGACATGTCAAACACAACACATACGGCGGAACATCTGCCCACCAAGCAGGACGCCAGGGTGCCACATGCACAGAAGGTGAAGGTGGGACATCACACGTTGAGAATAGCGTTGCCGGATGGCCAAACACCCACGGCCAATGCAAAGGATGAAATAACATGTATATGCCTGGATGAATGGGTATGTCATAGCATGGGAATAGGCCAAGCTATCCAACATAATAGCCATGCGTACCAGATACAAACTGCCAGTAACACGCAGTAGTAATGCAGGAAGGCATACACGATTGTGGGAATAGCACAGGACATATGGCATGTGCCAAGTGTTGACACATGACACAAATGTCCAGGATGGGGCTCCCCGCAAAGAGGAACATGTGCCAACCCCACCCCCCACAGATGTACCGGCAGTGGAAACACATCCCAAACACACACCAACACTAACGTCCATCCCACGACAGCAACGGAGGCAGGTCAAAGACCACCATGATGCATGCACAAACAGAGACACGTGTAACCGTTGCCCTAACAACCCCCCACAGGCCAACGAATAATAGTATGGACATATGCATGTGATGCTGCGAAGGATGTGTGGTAGTCCTCAGTATCACAGAGGTAGGTACACAGATACACTGTAATCAACTGTGACGTATGTGCACTGTACACAGCATACCTGCATGTAATACACAGTTCAATCATGTGCCACGGAAATATACACATACAAATGAGGATAGGGGATAGACAAGTGTGAATGGGACAAACTATGAACATAGGTTCATAAGTCCATAGGTACATAGTAGGCTATCTGCCCAAGGGCAGCTATAACCCTAGCCCATAGTTATGTTGCCTTTGCCAACCCTCCAGTCCAAAGATAACAATGCCTATTATACTGCTGTACCTCTGTCAAGCAGTGACAATGAAGTAATCCCTGGGGTATATCTGCAATCCCCCATCCATTGGTCAAGATCCCCCTCGAACAAGGCCAGTGAGGCGCTCTGCCTCACATGTACTGGGATGTTGTTCCACAGCATAGTGAGTGTCTGGGTGATGAATCTGTCCCTCCAACACATTCCATTAATGACCGTGTCAAGGTTCACGTCACCCGCCCCTGTGGTTCTGAGGGATGTAGATCCATTAGGTGAAGCATAGTCATCAAATATGGGTCAACATGGCCTTGTATGTCAGGCACAGGTCACCACTGAGCAAGTGGTATGTGACTGAATGGAGCAGGAGTCCTGTCAGTCGGGCAGCATAACACAAATTCCTGACACCCTGCATCCGTCTGACGATGAACCTATGGGGCCTTCCCAGCTGCTGCAGGTGTCGGGTCAGATATCCCCGAGCGGGCAATGTACTCAATCATAGGTCTAATGAGTGATGAGTACAAGGAGACGATGACCTCCCCTGATCTAGATGTAAATCCCTGCACCATCAGGTGTGCAATGTAGAAGGTCTACCTAACTACGTTAGCAACGTGTGTGTCGAACGAATGGTGACTGACAACCTGGGTCCCCAGATCCCTGGTAACTCCCTCTGTGCTCAGTGGATTGCCACCTATATGGCAGCAAGGGGTAACCATGTTCTTCCCGAAGGGTATGACTATGCATTTCCTGGCACTTAGCTGTAGGCCATGTCCCTGGCACCAGATATCCATATCTGTGAGGCCCTTCTGAAGGATATCTGTGTCAGATGTCCGTCCCACTATGGCACCCAGTTCGCAGTCATCTGCAAACATTGTCAGCCATAACCCCCCCCCAGTGATTGCTTGTACTTTGGAAATGTAGATGCAGAAAAAGAGTGGACCCAGGACTGAGCCCGGCGGGACACCGCCTGTGACCGGCTGTGAGTCTGACATGGTGCCAGCAACTATGACCATGTGGGTTGTGTCACCTAGCCAGTTTGCAACCCATCCTGCGATGTACGGGTTCACATCCAAGCCGATGGGTTTATCAATGATACCTGAGGGGGGTATTGTGTTGAAGGCATTTGCCAGGTCGAGGTAGGCTGTATGGACTGCCCGACCCTCATCAATGGCCTCGGTGACTGTTCCTAAAACATCAACCAAGTTTTAAACGCATGATCTGCCTTTGACCAAGCCAAACTGGGTTGGATGCAAAGCATGCAAGTCCCCTATGTCGTCATCTATGAGTTCCATTATGATCCTTCCCCATGGCTTTGCAGATAAGGCTTGTCAAGCTAATGGGATGGTAATTACCAGGGTCAGTGGAGGCACTGCCCCTGTGAAGTGGGACTACAGTCGCCGTGTGCCACAACTTGGGTACGTTACCTGAGGTGAGGCTAAGATGAAACAGCCGTCCTAACTGTGGGTCTAATCCCTCAATGAGTTCGTGGAGTACACAGCCGGGACACCATCTGGTCCCATGGATGCTGTGTTCACTGCCTTGGGGAGAGCATGTCCCACCTGTGCGTTACAGAAGTGTCGGGGGCCACAATCCTCTGGTACAGACATCTCTCCATGTTTGGGGGAGGTGGGGGGGAGATGTTTGCACCGAACCTGTCAGCCAGTATGTTGGCAATGTGTGTATGTTCAGTAAACGTCACATCATCCTGAACCCAGTCCGAGCATATTTGGGAGTGTCCTCCCAGGTGTCCAACATAGCTAAAGAAGGCCGTATGATTGTCCGTCGAGTCCTTGGTGATATATCTGTCGGATTTGCCCTGGATGATGTCATGACAGCTTGTAGTTCTTCACATATAATGAGCAAGGGTGTCATACCTTACAAGGATTCTGCTCTGTTTTGTAGTAGCTACCTCCTTTCATTGTAGAGCTTGTGTATGGCTGGGGTACACCAGAATGGATGCTTGGCATTGGTACAAAGACTCACAGTTGTGTAAGGGATTGCCTGATCCATGCAGTGCTGTAGGTGCTGGTAGAAGGCATATGTAAGTGATTCAGTGGCTTGAGTAATGTTTACCACTGGCTCAGGGCCCTTAAAGGAGACCACACTAGTGTTTAGAAGTGTGAAGTCGGCTTTTGAGAAAGCCATATGTATGGTAACCGGCACCACCCACAGCATTGTATGCCAATAGCAGAAGCTATTGTCCAAATAACATATTATCAGTTTGATTATTAAATTATTCATTATTATTAATTCAGTTATTTGTTTTAGCTACTTACACTCGGAAATGCCAGGTAAGACCGGGCGAAAGTGCTCGTGATCTACTTGTTTTGGTGGTGTTATCTTGACAATAAAGTGGCGATTCTTTCCTATTGGGATTTCTGAGGATGATTTAAAGCAGTTGCTAACCTGCATCTTTGGATGTACACCATTTGGTTTCAGTTCTGAAAAACCTGGTTTTCGTAGCATTACATAATATGGGTAGTCAGACAGACATCCGCGACTGGGGAATATACAGCAGCAGTCAAACCCACTGGCCAGATGGACACAGTCCAACAAGTTCTACACTTTACATATGCACATTGGTGTCCATTGTAGGACCCCAAAAATTTAACCCTATGCAATATCTATGAGATGCGAGCGAGCGACCCTGAAGGAGTAACAGCCGTGACTACGGCACAGCTAGACATATGCACCACCAGCGTGCTTAAGGTTGATGACAAGTGTCCATGAAATGCAGGACATATGAGCAGAAATCCTCAGATGGTCGAGTCCATAGAAGTGCGTCCACATCCCAGTCCCACACACATGAAGGATGTGTAATGGGTACCGTCGAGGGTTGCAGCCATGGGATCGTGGGTATGCAGAAATGGGGCTCGGTGTTGTTTGGCAGATAATCCGTTGTCCCGCCCCGTGGGAGGGATGTGGGTATAGCACATGCCTTACTCCCCACTAATAATGCAAATCATTCACCGGAGAATTCTAAATGCAGCTGTGAAATGTGTACAGCCCTATACCAGTGTCCAGTAGGCAATTCCCATGGATGGACAAATGTACGACCAAGATGGCACCCATAACTGCAAACCTGGTGGAATTACACAGCTGCAGTAAGGCATAACACAGGAAATACAGATAGGGACTACAGTACACACTCCCCATACAAAGTCAGACCGCCGTGCGAATACCGGCGTACACAGCACTCAATCTGCCAGCAAGAAAATGGGGATCACTCGCTTCCATAATGCGGAACAAATGGGCGACCTGCGGAACACATACTAATGGCACACCAACAACGTCAACTAGGAAGGTCATAGGATGTTTAAACTATGGCGTCCCCACTTATAAAGAACATCCTTCAATGAATTAATAGGATCTACATGTTTTGGTTGTGTTATTTTGACAATACAGTGGCGGAAATTTCCTAATGGGACATCTGAGGATTAGTTAAAGCATTTGTTAGCCTGCATCATTGGATTTACAACATTTGGGTTCAGTTTAGAAAAACCTGGTTTACGTAGCACTACATAATATGGGTAGTCAAACAGACATCCGCGATTGGGGAACATACAGCAGCAGTCAAACCCACTGGCCAGATGGACACAGTCCAACAAGTTCTACACTTTACATATGCACATTGGTGTCCATTTTAGGACCCCAAAAATTTATCCGTACTCAATGTCAACCAGCTGCGATCGAGAGACCCAGAAGAACTGACAGCCGTGACTACGGCACAGCTAGACATATGCACCACCAGCGTGTTCAAGGTTGATGACAAGTGTCCATGAAATGCAGGACATATGAACAGAAATCCCCAGATTGTCGAGTCCATAGAAGTACGTCCACATCCCATTCCCGCACACATGAAGGATGTGTAATGGGTACCGTCGAGGGTTGCAGCCATGGGATCCTGGGTATGCAGAAATGGGGCTCGGTGTTGTTTGGCAGATAATCCGTTGTCCCGCCCCGTGGGAGGGATGTGGGAGTAGCACATGCCTTACTCCCCACTAATAATGCAAAGCATCCACCGGAGAATGCTAAATGCAGGTGTGAAATGTGTACTGCCCTATACCAGTGTCCAGTAGGCAATTCCCATGGATGGACAAGCGTACGACCAAGATGGCACCCATAACTGCAAACCTGGTGGAATCACACAGCTGCAGTGAGGCATAACACAGGAAATACAGATAGGGACTACAGTAGACACTCCCCATACAAAGTCAGACCACCGTGCGAATACCGGCGTACACAGCACTCAGTCTGCCAGCACCAAAATGGGGATCACTCGCTTCCATACCGCGGAACAAATGGGCGACCTGTGGAACACATACCAATGGCACAATAACAACTTCAGTTAGGAAGGTCATAGGATGGTTAAACTATGGCGTTCCCACTTATAAAGAACATCCTTCAGTGAATTAATAGGATTAATGTCAATTGACCATGGAATACACCTAATCAACATCAAAGAACCGCTGGCACCTTATGGCACACAATCCAAAACACACATAGGTAGATGAAACAGTCAACGTAGACATTGTCCAGGACAGGTCACAAATGGTATACAAATGTTCCTTCATAGACATGTAAGCGCTTTCACCTGTAGGCTCCGTCAGACTTACACATAACATAAAAGCATCCAGGCTTTAAATATCCCCCCTTACACTTTCATTGGTTAATTTCTCAGCAAACAATGAACATGTAACCACAGCATATAAAGCACAGACGCAATGTTAACTACACACACACATATATTAACATCTCCAAAAACATCCTATTAACACATGTATTATATGATATTGTACTATGCCTAATACTCATCAATCAAAGATCTAACAATATATATAGAAGCTATGTATATCATATCAATGTAATACAGTGGTAAACAACTGAAAGAGTGGACTAATGTGTGTTAACTGTATATCTGTACCTAAACTACATTCCTGTTACGGGGGTTTAAGCCACCTGCTTCTCAAAAGAGGCTTCATCAGTGTTTCATCAGTCAGCCCTGGTGTGTGGTCAACCCTCCACCTAATAATCCATCTAAATCCGCATTCTAAAGCATAGTTGCTGAGGTCCTCCCTCTGATATTATAACCTAGCCTTCGTAAAACACTGAATGTAAACGTATGCCTTGTGATGTGCTCATAGCCGGCCGTAGGCATATGCCAATCCTGCGGCTGCCTAGGGCGCCGCACTAGTAGGGCCACCTGTCTAGTAGGTATGTCATGTAGGTATACCAGGATGGGGGCACCATGTGTTGTGGTGGTAGGCGCCATGGAGCCCTATAGCCTAGGGCAGCGGTCAATCTAAGGCCGCTGCCGTAGGAGGGGTAGTACAGTCTGCAGGTATGTGCAGAAGTGCACATGAAACAGCGGTCCACAAGGATTACCCATAGTGGCGACACCTGCACAGATGGCTATAGCGGGACACACACACGACCATGCATACAGCACAGTTAGACATACACACACCATAAATAGGCAATTACACACAAGGTTTGTGGCGTGTACGGGTACAGTGTCAGTACAGCAAGGATAGCTGTCTGCCACGATATCCAGCAGATGTCTCTAGGGTGTTCTGGAATACGGACGTTGCATGGACAATGAGTGGATATGCATCGTACCACAGTTCTATGTGTCAGCCGTGCAAATATGCGATAAATGGGACAGACAGCTGTCCATGCAAGAGCAGCGCTATGGGCACAACATAGGTATGTAGATATACAACGATAGAGATACAGACGGACACATGTGGCAAGGCCGTGAGTGTAACGTACACAGCACCACCCCACCACACCATAGCAGGGTGCACGTGGAGAACACGCTACGGAGGTCACCAACCACAGCAGGCACACAGGCAGTCCACGAGCTGCGTCTCACCATCCACAAACACAGGGATGGCGGCAGGATATGAGTGTTCTGCGGAAACTCTAAAGCCATACCCTATGAACCCATGCGGCTGGGAGCATAGACACACACACACATCTGGCAGGCATGGTGATTGACCACACCCCCACATACCCAACCACACAACAGTATGACACAGGTATGGAACGCGCTACGTGGACCACCGAACACAGCACCGTCAGAGGCACATGTCCAGGTGGGTGACAACATCCGTAAAGGAATAGCCACCGATAGCCAAGGTATGTGTTGTCAAGTGTCTAAAATAACTACACTCTACTAGGGAAGCTGTGAAAACACACATCACACACACACACGGGGAAGGGCCGGGAGTTGAACCTACGCCTGCCTACATGTACTCACTACAGCATGATGCATTTACAGAATGCGCTACCGAGATTTCTGAGCACAGCACTGTCAGAGGCATACTTCTAGGCGGGTGACATCATCCGTAAGGGAATAGCTGACAATAGCCAAGGTATGTGTTGCGAAGCGTCTAAAAGCATGTTCATCTGCAGAGGCAGCTGGAAACACACACACACACACACACACACACACACCTCACACACACACAGGGAAGGGCCGGGAGTCGAACCTACACCTACCTACATGAACTCACTACAGCATGATGCATTTACAGAATGCGCTACCGAGATTACTGAGCACAGCGCTGTCAGAGGCATACTTCTAGGTGGGTGACATCATCCATAAGGGAATAGCTGACAATAGCCAAGGTATGTGTTGCGAAGCGTCTAAAAGCATGTTCATCTGCAGCGGCAGCTGGAAACACACACACACACACACAGGGAAGGGCCGGGAGTCGAACCTACGCCTACCTACATGAACTCACTACAGCATGATGCATTTACAGAACACGCTACCGAGATTACTGAGCACAGCGCTGTCAGAGGCATACTTCTAGGTGGGTGACATCATCCGTAAGGGAATATCTGACAATAGCCAAGGTATGTGTTGCGAAGCATCTAAAAGCATGTTCATCTGCAGAGGCAGCTGGAAACACACACACACACACACACACACACACACACACAGGGAAGGGTCGGGAGTCGAACCTACGCCTACCTACATGAACTCACTACAGCATGATGCATTTACAGAACGCGCTACTGAGATTACTGAGCACAGCACTGTCAGAGGCATACTTCTAGGCGGGTGACATCATCCGTAAGGGAATAGCTGACAATAGCCAAGGTATGTGTTGCGAAGCGTCTAAAAGCATGTTCATCTGTAGAGGCAGCTGGAAACACACACACACACACACACACACACACACACACACACACACACACAGGGAAGGGCCGGGAGTTGAACCTACACCTACCTACATGAACTCACTACAGCATGATGCATTTACAGAACGCGCTACCGAGATTACTGGGCACAGTGCTGTCAGAGGCATACTTCTAGGCGGGTGACATCATCCATAAAGGAATAGCTGACAATAGCCAAGGTATGTGTTGCGAAGCGTCTAAAAGCATGTTCATCTGCAGAGGCAGCTGGAAACACACACACACACACACACACACCTCACACACACACAGTGAAGGGCCGGGAGTCGAACCTACGCCTACCTACATGAACTCACTACAGCATGATGCATTTACAGAACACGCTACCGAGATTACTGAGCACAGCACTGTCAGAGGCATACTTCTAGGCGGGTGACATCATCCGTAAGGGAATAGCTGACAATAGCCAAGGTATGTGTTGCGAAGCATCTAAAAGCATGTTCATCTGCAGAAGCAGCTGGAAACACACACACACACACACACACAGGGAAGGGCCGGGAGTCGAACCTACGCCTACCTACATGAACTCACTACAGCATGATGCATTTACAGAGCAGCTACCGAGATTACTGAGCACAGCACTGTCAGGAGGCATACCCCTAGGTGGGTGGTATCATCTGCAGAGGCAAGGCAGCCGATAGGGAATGAAGACAGAGTGCACAGTCACACAGCCTGTTACCATCCCAAGGTGGCCGTACAGTAACACGGTAGTGCTGCAGTCGGGAATACCAACTAACTACGGAGCAGTACATCACGACATGAATACGGGATGCACCACATACAGTATACCCTATGAGAGGGCATCCGGCGTGCAGGATGTAGGCAGCCATTGTGGCATAACAGCCACATATGAGTCACCTGGATGGTCACCATGGCTATGCAGGATGTCATTGGCCATGGCTTCACGCCTAGTAGCAGACATCGGTGCCGACTGTAGTGTGTACCCCCGAATGGTGTACTGGCCATGCCTCTCACACCTAGCGGTTGCGAAGGGGAGACAGACATGCTCACGGGGTATCAACGCAGACGGCCATGGTGTGCACTGTACTGTGTGTCCATCTACACAGCTGCTTACTGGGCATGCTCAGACACTTAGAATCGGCACAGTGCAGACATGCATACACATGGGGCGACGGCATGGGAGGCAGAATGTGGACCGTCGTGTGTGTCCACCCACACAACAGCGACCCAGCCATGCCACAGACGTGGCAGTTGCGAAGGGGAAACAGGCATGCACACGGGGTATCAATGCAGACGGGCACGGTGTGCACTGTACTGTGTGTCCATCTACACAGCTGCTTACTGGGCATGCTCAGACACTTAGAATCGGCACAGTGCAGACATGCATACACATGGGGTGACGGCATGGGAGGCAGAATGTGGACCGTCGTGTGTGTCCACCCACACAACAGCAACCCGGCCATGCTCACACACGTAGTATGTGCTACGCGCCGTCTGGCATGCAGACGGAGTGCACACATCGCAAGTCATGGCCAGGTAAACCCGTACACACGCACAGGGTGGACACACATGCAGTCACACGTACACACACAGATGACAGCACAGGCAGCACGGGTGCAGGCTGAATATGTACACACTGTAGTGAACACTGTAGCTGCTATGCCAGCACCATGTCATCGGTGCAGCAGTATGCCTCACGGTCCAGCAACTGCATGTGACATATGTCCAGAAGACTATGTGGTGGTGTACGTCCGTCGTGCAGAGTACACATGTACTATCAATGATCCCACAGGTGTGATGTAGTCTACCCATACTGGTATACACGGACAGGCGTGCTCCACACATACCACGGGCCTGACACAGATATGACACATGACTGCAGCTGTACCACAGTGAAACAATGTCCAGATATGTCACATATGTGATTTCCTGGCTGTGTGCATGGACTGCACGTAGGACACATATGAAGCCTGTGATGTACCACATGCAAAACACAGGCGTACGCGGTAATACACACACGAAGGGAAGGCGGACACATGTCTGTGGTATGCACCTCCTACAGTTTGTAGCGGTGTTCACTGGGACACATACCCTTGTACAGTTTGCCTGTGACAGCTGTGATACCATACCACAGTCCATGTTCCATGTATGTTGACACACATGTCACAACGTAGCAATGCATACACACATGGCAACAGGGGATACATGTGACACGTGTACTGTGCACGGTGCAGCCATGCAGGAGCGGTGTCCGGTGTCCGTAACACAGTTGCAACCCCCTACCACATGCATACCCATCATGGGGGCCGTCATATGGTGGCATAGTAACAGCACGCATGGCAGTCTGTGTGTACACCATGTGTTTAAACACCTGTCCACATGCATGTGTGCAGGTGCTGGTCACAGGTGTGTCACACACCATCCTACCCTGCCATGTGCATACAGTCTGCTATGTCGCCTTTACATGACAGCGCTGCCATGATGCATACCCATCGGCCATGCATGATCGACCATATGTCACATTGCCACTGTAACCCCTACCACCTCCCAAGTGCCGATATTGGCACAGCTGCCAGATACAGTGGTAGTACGCAGGATGCACCACATACCGCTGCACGCCTGCACAAATCCCATGTAGCGAGTGTGGCATTCCTAGCACCAACATGTGTGCAGGAATGTGTGCCCATGTATGCCACAGATCGGGGGGACTATGTGCCACATGCCTCACATCACTGTACACCATGGTAGAGATCTGTACCTACCTCAGTGTGGGGTGCATCGATGTGGATGGTGCAGTACATGCAATACGTCATCCCTCCATGTAGACATGTGTGGCCACCACCATGTCAGTGTGTCAACATGTGTGTATGTCTGCTGCCTGTTGAGAGGGTGTATGCAGATATAGTGTTGTGACTGGACACTGACCACACAGGGTGACCATCCTGTACTGGTGCTGCATTGTACAGCCCTGTAATTGCCATACCTGTGAGCCTTACTGGCCACCTGTGCAAGACCACCCCCTGTGACATGGCGCGTGGGTGCATTGTCTTGTGAGGGTGCTGACCACACAGACAGGTGTCCCCATCTGCACACAATGGTGTGTGTGCCATAGAGGTGTATGCACCACAAATGCAGGCATATTCCTGTACCGGTACAGCATCCGACTGTTGAACACCATGCACCACAGCTGACAGGTGACACCTGCAGTCAGTAGCCAGCACACTGCGTACGACACCTGCAGAATGTCACCATACCTGTACTGTGTCATGCCATGTATGTGATGTCTCTGTCCACCGTAGCCTTTGGCACCGACCACAGGCATCAGGTGCAGTATATGTGTGGACATGTGCGTCATGTACCTTGTAAGCAACGTTACACTGTATCCGGCTCCGTGCTCCGCAGGTTTATGTGTATGACCTCTCTTCTTGCAATCCCGACTGTCTGTTCTCTATATCACAAAAGCTCTGCACCTGCTCCCAAAGTATTCCTACATAGTTAAAGTACATGTATACTAAATGGAGTACTACACTGGCCTAGAATCCCCTTGTGTACCCACTTCCCTATAGGTGCCTTCTGACCCGGTTACACAGCAAATGCATTCACGTTCTCTGGCATGTTGAAGGGTCAATTGCTAGCGACCTCTCCTGTTCAGATGGTAAATCTGGGCGTCCTGGGCACTGTTACAGGTGCCTCATGGACACGGACAAGCCGCACCTCCCCCAATGAACATAATACATGTGACAGACGCAACTATATAGCCAGACAGGGGGCTGTGCTCTCTCAAACCATGACCAGCAAGACCAAGCGGGAGGGGAAGGACACCATGCACACCACATACTTAGTGTCACATGTGACTATCGCAAATGCTAATCAAACACATGAACACACTAAGACATACCTGGAGGCACTGTTAAAACATGTCACAAACCTAACGAGCCCTCTGAAACAGACACACAAGCAACTGCCTCCACAAGACATAGGACATGCAACACATAGTTCTCAATGTCAGTGTGCTAAACTGTCAGAGCCCCAAAGGCAACACACACACTGCCAGACACACTTGTAATGGGTGACGCCACTGTCAGACACACCGACGTCCCACCCACCAGACTGAACAAGGGAATGATCACAGTAGGCTGCCTGCCGGGCGCTGGAATATGCCACATAACACACACACTCAGGTCACTCCGCAGCATGTACAGGTATGACGCGGTCATTGCCCATGCTGGTGTGAACGACTGGAGACATACCTCCCTGGGATACATTAAAGGAGACATAGAGGGCCACTCAGATTGTGTAGCCCAGGCCGGCATGTCCCTGACCCTGGGCAGTATCCCACCCTCATCAAGTATGATGCCACTATACTGGCTCAAAGTGGTCACCCTTGATAATGTGCCTGGTTACTGGTGTCAGTCTGAGGAGATCCAGATTACTCATACCTGGGATGACATGCTTGGCACGCCACGCCCCTTCGCAAGGTATGGCTCGGACCTGTCGCCCCTGGTCTTCAAGGGTTTGGCTAAGGCACCTGCCACCCCCACAGTGCCCACTGCAGGCAAGGCTGGAATGATAAACCTACCACCCTACACTACAAACCTGGAGAACACACAGGGTAATACTGCTCAGTGCCAGTGGTCTACGCCCAAGCTGCACACCCTCAAATGCCCTCCTCAGTATGGAGGACATCGATGTCAGTGCTGTGACTGAAACATTGATCAGGGCTGCAGAGAGCACCCCAGCACTATCGGGTCATACCCCATATCACGCGTTCAGGACCATAACCCGGACCTAACACAGAAGGAGGTGGAGTCTCCATTTCCATGAAGGATACACACACCTCCAGGTTGGCAGAAATGCACGTAGCAGCGGGGAATATCCAGGTGCAATTAACCATGGGTAGGACTGCCCTACAGTTTGCTGCATGCTACAGACCACCCTCCCAAACCCAGGATACCTGCACAGCCTTCCTGAAGACACTGGTGAGTGTGAATGCTCTCACAACACCGTCATATTGGGTGACATCAACCACCCATACATAGACCGGGAACATTACCCAGGACACAACACCCTACACCAAAGGTCCCAGATGTTCATACACCTGAATGCTGTGGAACAACCATGCACCATACCCACAAGGGGGGGACGTATACTAGTTCTGATTATCACACATGGGGACGATATGCTCCACACAGGATGTACATCCCTCAATGGTGATGTCAGACCGTATAGTGAACCCACTGGAGATCCGCATCCTGCACCCAACACCGGCATGGGAGACCACAGTGACGACCTCTCCACAGCGAACCACACACGTCATACGACCGGTGTGGTACCCTACAAGGCCTCCATGCCAGTGGTAAATACAGGCCACACTGCTGAAACCCTTACAAATGCCTTCTATGAGCACCCCCAGGAATGTCTGCACCAAGCGATCCTGATAACATCAGGACCTTGTCCACTGAAGGCAGGCACATGGTCTGGTGGACCCCAGCCATTGACAAACCGTACAACAAGAGTTGAGAGCTAATACATGACAGAGCAATATCAGTACCAGGGAAGGCATCACTGATTAATACCGGCGTTAACATACGATCACTCATACAATCATCCAAGGCCGCCTGTGGGAGTGGTACTGCAAAGGACACATAAGACAACCATAGGGCCTTCCTTAGCTATGGTAGGAACATGGGTGGAAGCACACAGTTATGCCGGAATTACTCCAGAATGGTACAATGATCACTGAACCCACAGACATTGTCAACAAACCAGCGGACATGTTCTATGCATACATCTACCCCCCCCCCAAGAGGGGACGTATCCATCCAACCAGAGTCTAGCCTCCCAAACATCCCGTATGCCCAGGAGAGCTGATATCTGTTAAGCAGTGAACACAGCATCAATGGGACCAGATGGTGTCCCCGGCTGTGTGCTACACAACCTCATTGAGGCCCTCACCCCACATAAGGCTGCTGTTTCATCTTAGGCTTACTACGGGCTACGTCCCCGATGGATGGCATACGGCAACTGTGGTCCCACTACACCAGGGTAGTGCTGTTATGGACTCTAGACATCCCTGCCCTATCAGCTTGACAAGCCTTGTCTGCAAAGCTGTGGGGAGGTCCATACT
This sequence comes from Protopterus annectens, assembly GCF_019279795.1. Lineage (NCBI taxonomy): Eukaryota > Metazoa > Chordata > Ceratodontiformes > Protopteridae > Protopterus > Protopterus annectens. Next base: position 1,448,221,581 of record NC_056728.1, read on the forward strand.
GGAGCCCATAAATAAAGACATTGGTGTACAGCCAATGCGGAACATACCCACATCGACTTAGTCAAGGGCAGATCCTGCCTCCCAAACCTGCTCGACCTGTCTGGAGGAGTCACTAAGGCCATTGATGGGGGTACGTCGGTTTGCACAGACTACCATGACCTGGCGGGAGCGTTAAAACCACACTCCACGTGGGCATCATAGAAAGGCTCACCAGCGTACATGTGGAGACATATGTCACACGATGGTTTGCCAACTGGATGGAGGTCACACCACACAGGGTTTGTGTTCCTGGTGCCATGTCAGACTCCAAGCTGGTCCCGAGTGGTGGCCCACAGGGCTCAGTCCTGGGCCCCCTCCTGTTTGGCATTCAACTTTCCAATGTGCATGCAAACTTAGGGGGATTGTGGCAGACAAGGTATGCAGATGACTGCACACCGGCCACCATACTCAACACCCCATCAGACACGGACATCCACCTGGGGTCTCATAGAAATGGATAACTGGTGCCAGAGCCATGGCCTGATGTTACATGCCAGGGAAGGTGTAGACCTACCCTTTGGGAAAGACATGTTCACCCCGACTTACCATATAGGTGGTAATCCATTAAACATGGTGGGCGTGATCAGGGACATGGGTACCAAACCTGTCGGTAACCTCTGTCGACACTCACATTGCCAATGTGGTTGGGAAGACATTCCACTGTGCCCACCTGGTCATGAAGGGATTCACATCCACATCAGGGGAGGTCATTGTACCCCTGTACTCTTCACACATCAGACCAATGATTGCGTACAACGCCACATCTGGAATGTACCTAACCTGACACCTGCAGCACTCGGAAGGACCTCAAACATTCCACAACACAGGAATAAAGGTGCTGAGACATAAGTCACACGCTGCCCGACCGAGGGGACTCCAGCTGTATACCTTCTCAGCCCGTCTGCTCTGTGGTGATCTGTGCCTGACATACACAGCCATGTCCGACCTGGGTGACATGGACATGTTCCACCTCCTAGGCTCCAAACAAACACGGGCACAGAAGCAACTGACAGAAATCTCAACACGGACATAAATAGGATGTGCTGGGGGGACAGGGTCATCGCCCAGAGAAAACCTACAACATGGAAAGGATTCCCAGCCCATGTGAAGCAGAGTCCCTGACTGACTTTGTCCAAGAGTAATCCTGATGTGTGGATGTGTGATCGTAGGTATGCGCTAGGCATCATCTCTGTGTCACTGCTGCACAGAGGGACAGCGGACCGATGGATGTAGTATCCTCATCCTAAGGGGTGGTGAAAGCCACACACACTCTGGCTAGGCTTACACATGCCATAGGGCACATAGCCTGGTATGTACCTATGCGCCTATGTACCTATGTAGGGGTCCATGCAGGTTGCGGGTACCTGTGGTATGCTGATATTGCCAGATGTGTCTGTGGGTAACCCACAGCTACGTGGGGGACTGATAACAGTGCTCCCAGTAGGCACATGCAAGTACACCATATTTGGCATACAGGCTAACAGAACCAACATGGTGCTACACATGTAACCGCCACGCATACCGTGTACACAGATCAATGTATGCTGCACCTGCACTACATGGTATGTCTGCTGCATGATGTCAGTACACAACCCACGTCACATACGCACCTTTCATCTGTCATACACAACCACTGCAACATACACATCACGCACTATGCGGACACAGGTATCACATACACCTCTCACTATCTTGTCCACCCTGTGCATCAGAATATGTTTGCATAACTGTGCACCGATGGTGTGGATGACAGTGCTGTGGCAGAGGCTTCATCATATGCACAGGGTGATATGTGTGCCAGGGGCATAGGCTGTACCAATGGATGACATCATGTGTGTGTGTAAGGGCCAGTGCATTTACTGGGCATGACTGTGCAGAATGCATGTGGATGTGGTGGAGCCCTACAGTTGTGTCTGCTGTGTGTGGGTATGTGTGTACACAGTTCAGCCATCTGTGATGCCTATACGGGGTATACTTGGCAGCCCCAGACTGTACAGTGCAGGTTGTATGGCTCACTGTGTTCGCCTGCGGCCACGTGACCCGTGCCTGCCTTGGGTTGCACGGGCACTACCGGGTGGAGGTATGGAGAGGCCACTCTCCGATGACACATGTCCGCTGGAACCGTGTCCATGCTGGGACCGGCCAGGGCCACGTCCACGTTGCCTGCTGTGTCCTGGTGTGGTTGGTGTAGCACCAGCTGCACTGCTGCTGCTACCAGCACTGTGTGAGTGGGCATGAGAGGTGGCACGCACACGTCGACCTGCACTAGGTGGTGTTGCTGGCCTACGGCCACGTGTCCTATGCCTCACCCCTACCAGGTGTTCCAGCACAGACAGCTCACGCTCGCGGATTGACATGCCTCGGTCGAGGATTCCAACCATCTCACCTAATCTCCTATCCAGAACATCGGCAAGCTGCTGTTGAGCATTCGCCAATGACTGGATGTTCTCATTTAGGGAACGGATTGCGGCCCTCTGCAGCCTCTGCCCTTCTTGGTTCTGCCGTTCAGCATGTGCCTGTGCCGCCATTACAGTCTGGAACATGCGTCTGGTGATACCAGCTGCTCCACCCTGTACGGCAGGTGCATGTCTACCAGAGCTCCTCCTACGAGCAGCACCAGCCACATGCCTGTATGGCACATCACCAGTCATTACACTGGCAACATGGTGTGTACCCGCACCTTCTGTAGCCACCACACATTCCTGCTCAATGCCAACAGACGCTGACTGTCCTTCCTCTATGGGCAATGGTGATGTGGTATGTGTCGGCATCTGAACCGTGTGCGGAGATGAAGGGGACATAGGTGGGATGTTAAACAATGGCACAGCTTCTGCCCGTGATGACCCTGCCTGTGCCTCATGCATATGGTCATCACCGCTAGTATCTGTGGGGACACTAGCATCAGATGGACCGCAGGAGGAGCACCTACAGCACCTGTGAATACAAAGACATACTGTAAGATACATTACACACGCAGACACACACGCAGACACACACACACACACACACACACACACACACACACACACACACACACACACACACACACACACAGACACACACACACACACACACACACACACACATGCAGAGACACACACACACTGACACACACACGCAGACACACACACATGCAGACATATCATGCATGTGATATTGCAGATGGCATGCAGCATTCCCACACCACAGCTCAGTGAATGCAGGCCAGACAATAATAGTGGTAGTATGCATACTGCCCTGGGGTGCACACTACATCAAGCAGGTGTCATTTCAGTAGGCATGCAGTACACACATTCATGGTAGTTTGCATGCATCACCATGATACACCTTGTGGCCACAGGCGGGTTAACAGTACACATGGCTGGCGTCACTTTGTCATGTACTCCGCCAACATGTGCTATAACATGTGGACATGTGACAATGGTGTCCCACCACATGCACCACATCAAACTGGACGTCACAGTGCAGTGTTATGTGTACAGGCTACAGATAGAATGCATGTGTAACAAGGATGTCTGTGCAGGTGTGGTTGGTGTGAGCTGTGTACATAGCTGTACAGTGGGGAGTACAGGCACTGTGCCACTGCATGGCAGCAAGACACAGGTATGTTTCTGTGTGATGCGTAACATGGGCGCATTGCATTGCCATGTGTGCAACACAGTCATGCTGTTCCACAGCACGTATATGGTAGACATTGGTGGCACCTCCAGTGGCTGCAAACAGGCATTTCGTTTGTCTGGTGTACCACATCAGATGTACAGGGGGTCCACTACAGCTATGATCACACTATGTGTGGACAGGGTGCAACGGTGACTACCCACTGCAGATGTACTGTGTTGCAACATGCCTGTGGGTATCACCCATGGCCATGTTTGACTGGGTCATGGACAATTGTGTGTGATGGGTATCGTGTACACATCCCTGTGGTGGCCCATGTGACATACACCCATACTAGTCTGGGGTGTCACAATCCCGAAGGCTATGCAGACATTGTGGATGTCTGCTATGTCGTGCATAGGTCATGTCATGGTGTGACATTGTTGCAGACAGAACACCACGTGCATGAGACATGTCATGTGCCATGTCACAACGTGTGCACACAATGCAGGGGCATAGGTCACATTGGTGACACCTGTGTGCTGGCCAGATCACAGCTCACTATATGGTACTGTGTGCGTACCGCAAAGGCATTCCGATGCATACTACACATGCAGCCATTGTAGAACACCTCCACCATTGTATACATAGCTGACTGCACATATCACACCGATGGGTTATGTGGTGTCATGCCGGTGTATACTAACGGTTGTATCTACTGTACATGGGTAGCATGTGTGTCAGGTGGTGCAACCTGTATACCGTGACTGGAGCAGACCCAGGTGTGCATGTCATACCTGGACACATGGGGAATATCTATACACTGTAACATGCCTATTACTAGCAACAGTCTCACCTGTGATGGACCCATGGCTGTGCGACACGCAAGACGTACCTGTATAGGGGCGACACAACAGTATACACATTATCCATTACTGTAGCCACAGTAAGCACTGTGGATGTCACATCATGTACCTGTGTGGTAGCATGTGTTATGCACATGTCTGCAAACACAACGTAGCATACTGTAGTATGCAGCTTGTGTGGCCATATACCTGGCATGTGTTGGTACATTATGTGGTGTACTATGACACCCACACCTACGTCAGTTATCATACACACATGCAAGACTGACTTACCAGGCAGCCCCAGGCTCGTTGGTTGGGAGACACCCACCTCCACGATGGCAGCGAGTGTTTCTGCATGTTGTTCCCTGGGTGTCCCCAGACTGGCCAGGAGCTCCTCCGTGTGTGAGTGGGTGCTGGGTTGGTGGCCCACCACCTGTCCCACCTTGTTGTCTGGCAATTGTGGCACGCTGTTTGCGTGCCGTGTAGGTCTGTGCAGTGTCGGCGGATCTGCTGGTAGGTGCGGTTGTTGCCACCCACGTTGTTCACCCTCCTGCGCATATCCTGCCACACGTTGTCCCGCTGCTGTGCTTGTTGTGGCACATGGCTGAATAGTAGCTCGTAGTTGTCATGGAGCAACGGTATAATCACGTCATCCTCCTGGCGGCTGAAGGCTGGCAGCCGGGAACGTGGCATTATCTGTAAGACATAATGATGGTGACAGGTCACATTCACACTGATGTACTGGCATACTGCTGGACATACATTGCTATGACATGTACAACATCTGCACAGTAATCTCTGCAATGCATCATGGCAGTGACACAGCTGACGTGTTGCCATCACACCATTAAGCAGTGGGTTTCATATAATATCTGTGTGTCAACTCATCACACTGTACACACACCATGTTGATGGTAGCCTGCTGTGGACATGTGTACCTGCCTGCACCTGTGTTCATACCAGTTGGCACGTGTCCCAATGTGACAACAGTTCTACTGTTTACCTGGATGCTGTGTATACGTCACTAGGCATCACGTACGTGGCCATTATGAACGTCAGCGGTGGCACTGCACACATACACATGGACACCTGTACATGCATGTGTTGTGCCATGTACATCTACACAGCACTGTACGGGTGTTGGGCAACCTGCCACGGCTCACCTGTATTGCACATGTGATACACATGGGACATTGTGTAACCATGTGACATTAGCAGGAAAGGCCATGCATAGCATGTGCGCACGCACGTTGTTCACACCAACACACAGCACCTGTGTCACCACAGGGTGCATCAGTGCCACATTACTGCTGTGGACGGTCGATAGTGCAAGTGCCATTTGTCCATCGCACCATGTAGGACTGTCATAGCACGTGCAGCCTTGCTGGGCAGGGCTGCATGGTATGGCAGGGTATGTCACATACATGGCACTGGGATGTGTCCCACCTGGGGGGTACTGATATTGGCAGGGTGGCTGTCCATTCCATATGTCATTGCTATGTGTATATGGACATTACACATGTCTATCATCATGGTGTGGACAATGGCCTTCTGCAAGGTAGGCTGCACGCTGCTTGGTTAGGGTGTGTATGGTGCATGCAGGTATCGCACATCCATGCATACACATTACCCCTGACAGGTGCTATGTGCTGCGATATTGTTCAACACAGTGCTGTATGTGCCCACACACTGCTATCCCGTGCACATGGATGGTTGCCTGGCCTGACATGGGTACCACATATGTCTACATCCAGTGCCTGCTGCCACCCCATGTCAGCTGGTGCACCACACAGCGCCATCCCTCCCACAGGGAGCGTGGTGTTGGGCACAGCATAGGTATCCATGTATGGGGACAGGGATGTTCACATAGCAGGGGCACTGATGGTATCCTCCATCGGACCATACACGTATGACACACACCTCACACACACAGCCCATTCAGTATGTTGTTCGCAACACTGACACAGCTATACTGCTAGGCCGGGGACATTCCCAGACGTACATACACAGATGCGTGAACATCTGTCTGTGGCATGGGCTACAATAATGGTGGGGTTCGACACATAACGTGTTTGAGTGTGGCTGGCGCAGACCTTCTGTGCACATGTCTACACAGTAAGCCTGTTCTACAGTAGCCAGCGGTGATGTGCTGTGAACATGTCAATTCTGCACATTGTGTTGGTGTCTGTCTGTCCACGGGCCAGTGGTGGGACACACAGGGGTATTAGTGAACATATATGCATGCCACCCTGTACTGCTGCACTGCTAGCTTCTCGGGTGCTAATGTGTCATGGACATGCACACCTTAACCGAACAGGTGGTAGTGGGTTGCCACCCGTACCCATCTCCTCTTGTGGGTTGCTATGATCCAACACCCTCTTTGTATTGTATGTTCAGGCTATGCACCTGTGTGGGGCATGTGGGCATGCAATGCACTACTGCGTACCTTTGCACCCATTGCAGAACATGTCACACAGGTACACTGGCAGCCATACACTTCACAGCTTGATGACGGCACAACACGTGTTGTACACACATAACACATATCCTGTGGGACATGGTCATATGTACAGGCATGTCCAACAGTCACGTACCACTGCTACCCCTACATGACTGATATGCAGTACATGTGGCGGTACAGCAACTGTCACATGTAGTCATGCAATGCCCCCCTACCTACATGGCGTGGTACTGCCTGTGGGGGATATGCGTCTGCATCCATGCTATGGCCATAGCTGACAGTTGTACATCGATATGTGCAACATACCTCATTTGGTGTTCTCATGGGCGCATGTTCAACATGGCTCCGCATTGTTTGTGTCTGTCACACAGTCATTGTTGTACATGGTTTACATGCCAGCCATGGCGTACTGTGTGTGATTCCATGTACTTCATTGGGATACCAGCATTATACATTATAACGGTGTATTCCAGCCATCACATAGCCTTCCTAGATGACACTGTTAGCCAGCCAGTAGGAGGTGTTCTGCCATCTGCACATACGTCACACAGTACAAGGGCGGCTGACACCCATTCTGGGGACAGGGTTCTGACAGCTGTGGATGGTTGTGATGCTGTCGACAACCATGACTGCGCCTGATGGTCACATCTGGATGTGTAACATTCACAACACACACCTACCTTCACGTAGCAACACATCATCCACAACAATGGACATTCCTGCCAGAACAATGTGTGTAGTATGTCTGTATGACCACTGCAGGCACCACTGGTGGCCCCCAGCATGGCAGCCAACAGCACCAGTGTATATCCCGTGGAACCATGGGTTACACCATTCACAACACACCTGTCTCAGATGACCCTGTTGTGGATCACATTGCAGTTCCACACATCATGTTACACTAGGCATCATGCACTGTTATGTTGCGGACGTGTGAACGGCTGTGCAACTCAACATATGCACACATGACACATCACCTGGTACAACATGTCTGTCATACCACATGTTATTGTGAACACCCTGTGATGGCATTATACAGGCTACGTGTACTGGGACATGTGATGGCTCACCGGTATATTCACCCTCTGGGTGTGTGTCTAGCCAAGTGTACAGTAGGCAGTGGTCTGAACACAGGGACACTGTACATTGACCTACTCTGTCACTGCAACTGTTGACTATGCTCATACTGTACTTATACAGGCATGTGGTATCTGACCACTATGACAGTCCTGGTCGACCACACTACTGTGGCAAACATGACCTGCGGACATCTGCCTGGGGTGTGGAGCACACATGTACATCTTCACATGCTATACTGCCTCTGTGGCGGTGTCACATGACTGTCTCCAGCAGGGCTGTAACAGGCAGGCACGGCATGCGGTCATGTGGGACTATGCTTGCACCTTCCACTGTGCTGCACACAAGCAAGGCACACACACTAGTGCACGACTCACATTTATCTGCAGTGCCTGGGACCTGCCTCCATGCTCTGCACAGCACACCTGCAAGTACAGATTGTACACGGATCATACCTCCCAGGCACATACCTAGACTGCAACACACACAGGTGAGGGGATCCCACATCACACAATGTTTTGCACACATACTGGATATTTGCCAAACACAATGCATCGTAGGTGCTCCATGTTCAGATACCCATGTTTGTGACCGCTAGACACATTGTAACACGCAACAGAGCTTACACTGTACACCACAGGTTACATGCTGTCTGTGTTGTCATACTGTACATTGGGCCTCGGACAGCTGCTACTGCCATGTGCTGACAGCAACCCACACTTCCCTAGAATGGACTCCCATGTACCCACACATGCTTGGGCATGCACTCCACCTAGCTGGGTGACACATTACACAACACATACCATACCTACACTACCCTCAGCATGCACGATACCTTCATGTGTCTGGTGTGTTAAACCTGGGGTTATCCCCCCTTTGGTAGATGAACATATATGCTTCACGGCCCTGCTAGCCACACCCTGGACACACACCCATCGCAGCATACATGGTACATGTGCTCTACAGCCGGTACTACTGACGTCTGCTGACAGGGGTTGTTAATGGCATGGCACCCCGGCAGATGGACAGTGTACATGACTATGCTGACACATATCACAGTGCACTTCTGTAGCATGTACGCAATGGTAGGGACCATGCTATTCCACACAGAGACATGGCGGTACTGGCCTTTTCACAGACGCCACGGTGGTGGTCATGTTCCATGCACATCTGCTGTATGGGCACATGTGCAGGCTGTTGCACAGTGGGTATATTCACATGTGTGGGGTGCATCACTTGACAGCCATGGTGGGTCCTCGTAGTCCATCACATGCTCCAAGGCTAGCTACCTACACATGACTGCCACACATTGCAGTGTGGGTCCTCAGGCAGTGTGGTGTTATGTCTGTGTTGTTTGGCTACATCCACATTCGATGTCGCGTACAACAGTCACCCAGGCATTGCTGACTGAGATAATGTTGGCAACATGCCAGGCAATGGTGTACCTACCAGCAATACACACTCTCACTCACTACAGGGTTGCAATCCATACATGGACATCGTAATGTCCCTCTGGACACATACATGGTACTTCCATGCACACGTTATGTCCTAAGACACTGTCCCAATGTCACCTTCCGATCTCCCTAGCTGTTATGTCCCGCCAACCTGTTTGGTATGTGTCTCCACACCAGCCCACTGAATTCACTGCTAGCCTGTTGTCGGACATTGTGTACCTTGACCGTCACACTGCCGCATCTATCGCACTACACATGGGTGGCACTGCATTGCATGTGTGGGACTGCATTCGAACACCCATTACTGGACCATTCTGTATGGCACTGGGGCACATCCTCACAAACGTGCTTCACGCACTCATTGATGACCTCCATGCCTTTACTGGCACCCTTGTTGGGCTTCTGTGTGCTACAGCACGCCACATACACATGCTGGCCACCTGTCATACCATTGCATGGGTGGTCGGTGTGGTACAGAGGGCAACAGATCAGACATTGTTTTCACATTGCCCTTCAGCACCATTCCACATTCTGGTATTGGCAATGTACACATCCACCGTCACATCATACCCTGTGTCTCAGGATGTTAGGCTATATGACTCCTGGACAGGACACACAGTGGTGCAAGCATATCATGCTACCTACTACATGTCAGGTACATGTAGCATTACACAGTCCTCAGTCATGGGGCCCCTCATGTTCATTATTTGCTTACATACACAACATGCTGTCACAGAGTACTGTCCATGCCTAGATATCCCACATCTACATACCTGGCACCATTATAGCTCCACCAGCTCATACTGATAACAACCGTATGGGTGTCGGTGTGGCAGATACATCATGTGGGTGTCATGGCATCAGGATGCATGACACATGGTGCATGCACATCACCTTTGCATAGCAACATTCATCCACTGAGTATCACATGGATACTGTCCCCGTACATGCATATCAAATTGTACATGGTTGATGTACACACACATGCCCCACATGGTGCTGTGGTTGCCGTATTCCACTTTGGCATGGGTACACATCTGCAGGGCCACACCTTTCTGTACTGTGTGTGATGCTGGTACATAGGTAGCCATTGTACCTGTGGCATACACACATCTACACATGGGCAGGGTTACAATACCACATTCGTGGTGTAACTTCCACAACGGCTACGACTTTACATGGCACAGCATTATCATGCCATGATGTGTACCAGGCTCAGACAGTTTAAATATGCAGCTGACAGATGGGAAACACATCTGTACACATCTGCATACCACATTCACAGGGGTATCTTCTGCTCTGACATGGACCATGTCCTCCGCATTACTGATGCATGTAGTACTCATACATGGCAATTGCAGTGGGCAGTGTGAACGGACCACTCATGGATATGTGCACACATGCCACATTGCATGGGCTGGACTTCTGTGTTACTTCCGCAGACACAACACACACCATGCTGTGGAACATAGGTCCTGTGCACATCGCACAGGGACACACAGTGGCACTGTTCATGTGATAGCTCCCTTGCTGTTTGAGTGACACGTAGTCATGGTACCACCACAGCAGCAGTACTGTGTAGACATGCAGTTGACACCCACCTCTGCTGTTCACTGTACACTACCATGGGGAGGTGACACTACTGTGTACACTGCACATGTGTTTACACATGGACCTGCCGGACTTCATTGTTGCCCACATTGCACCTGCTACAGATCGTTTGGCCATGGTTACTTGGTGTTCCTTCCATTTCGGATGGCTATTATGCTACTACTCTGTCCCATATGTACAGGCCATACGTATCCTGTTATTGTACATACCAATAGGCCATAACTCCATTATGCATGATATGCCTGTGATACTGTGTATGATGTCTGTCATATCCACCATGACAGCTTTACATTACACATAGTTGACATAGTATCCCCTACTGCAAGGCATACGTGCACGCGCACATTACGTATGACATCGACGGTATATGCCCATACACGTGTGCTGTGACAGTATACATACATGTCCTATCCCCTGCTATGGCACTTCCTTGTTGGACATCCACTGCCAGCATCGGCGTGTGGTGTGGCATTGTTCTGTGTCATGCCCCCCTGTGGCAGCCCTTGTGTTATCCCGGCTGTGTACATGATGTCCCACTGCTGTGCACACGGTGTCCACAGTCATTGGTATGCTCAGCAGGATAGCACTACATAACTACCTTTCACCACTCTCTGCATTATGGACAAGTATCCTTACTTACAAACACCGTTCACATACAGTGCAGCTTCGTCATACACATCATGTGTTACACACCCGTACATATCGTGGGTTCTACATACCTTGTCTGTGTTTCCTTTCGTTTTTCGTTGCGTGTCTCGCTATTGCGTTCTCACTCTATCCGTTTTTGAGTTGTAGTTCGGTATGAGCATACGGTTTGAATATCCTGGGAGTCATCCTTATATCCGTCGTTACCTGCAACATGTGGGTTCATCACACCAATAGCTGTTCCTCGGTGTGTACTTGTGCGCATATCACCTGTGCATCTACTCCATTCATACATTACGCGTCGTAACTAGGGCATGGTTGCATTCCTCACCTGGGCGTTGGTTATTTGCCCTACCTTCGTGGAGATGGTCTGTATTGTGTTATGTTATGTGTAACTGCAGCCGCTATGTGTGGCGTCAGGTACATTTCGCAGTGGTGTTAGCCGTGGATTGTGTGTGTTGGGTATGGTATTATGTTCGACATGTGGGTGTCCCTGTCCTGACTGCGTCTGTTGATGGCGTTTTGCATTCGGATGTGTAACATAGCTGTTGTATTCCTTTAAACAATGGATGCAAGTATGCATCCGCTGTTGATAGTGTTTCCCACGCGAGATGTTGCGGTTATGCAGCTGTCATTGACTGCCTGTATGTGTGTGCTGCTATTACGGCTTGTATCCCTTTGATATGTGCGATGGGGAATATCGGAGGTTGTAGGTGACAGATACGGGTTGTGGGCCTTGCATCTCTACATACACGGTATGCTTATCTGTGTGCTCCATCCCTGCCTGGGGAGTTGGCAGTTACTTGTCTGTTGTTCTGGGAGTGTAGGTTGTGTTGTTGTCATGTGGTGTTGGTATCGCCTGCGTGTGCTTCCTGCATGTATTCCTCCGTCACATCGGTGGTATATCTGCGGTTGTTTGTACGTGACGACTATCCCTTGTCATTCTGTCCCGGATATTACAGTCATTGTGGTCCTGTACTTGGGACGGCCTGTTTGCTAGTGGTTGCCACCTATTCACGTGGCGAGTGCTTGTTTGACACTTGTAGAACACACAGCGGTGTTTACGGGCCGATACGTGGCCACGATCAGTACCGGGGTAGCACATGCGTATTTCCGCGGTACATACCTATTGCTGTGTAACTTTGCCGACATATCATTTTGCAATTAGCATATCGGTGTCATACATACGGTCATGATTTGTACATACGTCCTTTCCATTTCATGTTGGGTATATTCTTGTGGTACATTCTGGGACATTTTCACTTTGCATCGTTATACGTCGCCACACGCCTACCCAGGGAGGGGCTCTCAGTACTACTTTGGGAGTACTGGTGTACATACACCTGTGGTTCCTATACTGTATGCCTACACATGTTGTTCCACTCCGCCTGTCACATGGCACCAACATACACATTTTACAGTAGCACACACATTACACTCGCACAGCGAAACACACAGCACCCTCACCGCACACATACACATACTGTGGCAGTCACAGGGACGGTTGCACACAGTACCTGCGTGGCCTGCATCACCAGCAGCAGTGTCTACCTCCCCCCTCATATCATCATAGTATTACCCGCACATGTACTGTTACTGTACTGTGGCCTGGCGATCATCCCGACTCGCGGTTATGCATTTCGGTATGTTGACCTTTCCATGGGTGGCGATTTCCTGTTCTGTTAAACCTCCCGGATGCTCAGGTTGTCGTTCACTATGTTTACTATGTACAGATATCGCGTGTTACTTCTCTGTCACCTTACATCCCTCTGATTCCCTGTTTTACCTGTTGTACTTATATGTATATGTGTACATATATTTCTATGTGTGTAATTATATCTATCTCCATATCTGTATATGCACATATGTACATGTCTATATGTATACACCTTGCGGTGAACGTGGCAGCATACAGCAACGCCGTCTGCTGTGGGACCCACGTAAGGTTCAGGTGTTGGCGTTCCATGCTCTGCTGGCTGTTGGGTGTGCAGTGTTTGGGTGCTGCCTATGTTGGAGTCACACATGGGGCCACCCATACGGTACACTTTACGGGTGGCCATGTTTGTGTGCCGTCCATTTCACTGTGTGTGCAGGTAGGGAGGTGTCAGTCCATGGGGCCTACGCTGTCAGAGTATGTGCTATACGTTCCCTCTTTGCCAGGGCATAGGCATATTGGGTACACCTCCGTCTGCCTACTGGGGCTGACAGAGTGTGTTCATGGTCCTGAACCCTCTGTGCCTGTACTGGCCTTGGCAGTTATGGTGGGCTTTGTGGCCCTTCACCATTATGTCCCTGCAGCAGCTGCTTCCGCAGGATCATATTATGTAGCATGGCACATACTATGAATATGTGGGCACATGTGCCTGGAGAGTACTGCAGGGCTCCACCGGATGTATCCAAGCACCGGAACAGTGATTTCAGCATCCCAAACACACGCTCTATGATTATTCTGGTTTGTGCGTGTGCCTCATTATGGCGTTCTTGCATGTGTGTGTGTGCATTTCTGATGGGAGTCATCATCCACGGCTCCAGTGCATAGCCAGCATCCCCCACAAGGTGGCCTTGTGGGATGTCCCCCCTGGCGAATACCTGATACAGCTGTGAGGCATGCCAGATATGGGAGTCGTGGTAGCTTCCATGGCTGCCAGCACACACATCCATGATAATGCCCTGCGCATTGCACACGACCTGGCAATTGATGGAGGGAATCCCTTGTGGTTTATGTAGCGTCTACCCTGCTCCCCAGGAGGTGACTTGATTTGTATGTGCGTACAGTCTATCGCACCCAGAACCTCCGTGTATTGTGCCAGATGGTGGCAGTGGCCTATATTGCTAGCCAACTCCTCCTGAGATCTGGGGAAGTATATATGCTCATTGGCATGTGGTAACATGGCATCCAGAAACTGGTGTAGTACCCTGGATGCTGATGCCTGTGAGATGCCCATTATATCCCCAGTTGGCCTTTGAAAGGTACCTGTGGCCAGTATTCGCAAGCTTACACATACCTTTGTGTCCACTGGGATGGGCTCCCCTCTGTTGTTTCTTGTTCTCAGGCGTGGCCGGCACAGCTCCGCTATTTGCTGTAAAGTGTTCCTATCCACCCTGTAACGCTCTACTATCTCCAGGTCTTGTAGCCCCTGGTAGGTTACCCTTGGTCTGAACACTCTCCTTCTTTTCTGAGGCCTACGGTAGTTGTCGGCACCCTCCTCCACAACTCCGTCTGTCTCTAACACATGCTGATGGATCACGGCCATGGCGGCACCCAACATGTACATTTTAAAAGTTCCCCGTGTGTTTACACCTAGAGTGCGGCGTTTGGGAATACACGGCTGTGTGTTGTGTGCATTCACACTTTATACTGTTGTGCTGTACACCTGGTGATGTCATAGGGTGTGTCTGTGCGGCCATATCTGTGGATTATCTTCCGTGTTTTACCGTTGGCACTGCAACGCTGTTGCCTTTGGTGTTGCATTACTCTTGCCTGCATTGGATTAGATTTCGACCTTACCTTACTGTTTCTGCACGTTGCACCTACTATTTCCTGGCATTCATCCTGCAGAGCCCTGTCATGTGTAGTTTCTGGGACATGGCATATCGTGCGTTTTGTGTGCCGCCGCCGTTATGCTGCCTGTCTACTTGGCTCTGCTGTGTCAGGTCTTCACTCTTTGTAATCTGATACCTCCCCTACTTTCTTTGCATTCATTTGCCTCCCCTATCCTGTTTTGCAGGTTTCTGCATACAGAGTTGTCAGCTGCCGCCAATTGGCCTTCGTGGGTTGATTACTGTTGATTGCTCATTACTACTCCGATTACACTGCTTCCGCATTTCCTCATATTCTCAACATCACCTTCCTGTATCCGGTGTTGTTTGTGGGGTGAGCGTCACATGACTGGGTTAAGGGAACGTAGTCATCCTCGTGCACATGCACCTCTGCGCGCATTATGTGCTCTCAGCTCAACTATTTCCACACACGCCGGTCCTGCAGCTGTGCTGTGCAATGTACAGCCCAGGTTTGCTGGGCTCCAATGTGCTTCCTCCTACAGTGGCACACCCCTCTGCAGGTGACATGTATTCCCTCGGAGCCACTCCTCGGTGTATTACCGCTCGCCGTTGGTACAGCCTTACGCGGCGGGGTTTGCGATTCAGAATTATCTGCCTCATTTGCATGGCATTGACTACTAATTCATAGTTACCGCCGAACACTGCCGACTCCTTGGCAACCCTTGCACCATGGATGTGGCTTTCCTTGCATACCATGGTGTATTGTGGCTGTGAAGCTGATGTGTATTACACTGCTGTTTTATGACATTGTCATATTATTTCATTGTTTAGCACCTTCCGCGGACATGTCCTTGGGTTCTGCTTTGAGTTTCTGTGGACATACCATTTATGTTATTATTTACATGTTGTGCATGTTTTCTATTGACATTCTCTGTGTCTTTCGCCATTGGCATATGGCAACAGTGTGATACCTGACGTTGAGAGCCTTCCGTTACTCCTATGTTATGTTTGGGTAAATGTAAACCGTTTTTTTTGGTTTACATTGCCGTGCCCTTATGCTACACCTGCGCCACTTCGTGGATCGCTATATGCCTTCATTTGCATGGTGCAACACCGCACATGGGGTGTTTAGCATACCTACGCCGGGGGCAGCGCAGATCCGGCGCACGCCGGTAGTGCACGTGAGATTGGATTGTACCTGAATCGCTCGCCGGCCATATTTGGCGTTGTAACGCCTACGCTATGCGTCCGCCTGGCGCAACGTTCATGAATCCCGGGGACCATGTCTTTTGTTAGCAACTATTTCTCTAATGCTAACTGCTGTGGACACATTTCCTTAAGGTATTGACTGTCTTGTTTTTTAATCAGTAGTGCAGCATTTATTTAAACATATATCCCATATAAAGTATTAAGTATTGTTATACATATAGTTTATCGTGTTCTTTGTACTTTGCTGCTAACTTACACTTTTATTGTTTAATTGTTCCTTACTGTATGACATATTTTTTATTCTTTATTTTATTCCATGTAACCAGGCTGTAACTGTAAAGGCAGTAGCAAATTAAAAGGCAAAAAAATATATATTTTCAAGTATTATTTTTACATGGAGGCAAAGCCACCTGTAGCCCTTCCTCATTCCTTCAGATGAGATGTTGAATTTAGGCCCCTTTGGCATTTGTTGGTGGTAGCACAGGTGGATGTAAAAGATCCCATAGCACTAACCAAAATGCGTAAGGGAAGTTTGCCAATGCCCTGACCAAATTTCCTCTAATAAGTATGAGTTCCACCTCAGGTTTCCCATCAAAAGAGGCATTTGACCTAGATTGAGCTACAGAGTCACTGTTATAGCAGGTGTGTTTTTGTGTTGTACAAATAATTGCACACTTACCTGCTGTTACATATCTCACTTACATCTATTAGTATATGTAGGGCTTTATAGTGATGTATTTCTCTACCAGAGTCCCAGTTAAATTGCTATTTCTCCATTAATCTTTTAACAGATTTGCTGTGTGATGCAGCTTGTGCAGCATTGCATAAGCACACTTAATGACAAGAAAATGACAATTGATATATTTTGCTTAAAACACCTGCGCTAATTAACTGACTGTGTGGCTTGGTGGGTTGATGCACTGTTGTCCAAGTGAAATGGTACTGGGTTCAAAATAGGGTGTAGGTGCAGGTTTTGAATGTGGTTAGTATGCTTTCAAATATATGTAGTAATACATTGACATTTAGCATAGCTTAGTGATGAAGAAAATTGGGGAGATAGGACAGTGGTGAAATGTGGTACAAACAGGGGGAAAACATAATGAAAGAAAGGTAGGAATGTGCAGGAAAGAACCAAAACTATCCAGTTCTTCAACAGCAACAACTGTGCACTTGCAAAGATTTTTAGCTGAATTTGAATTGTTATCCCCAGAGAGAGGGGTGATGACAGCATAAGTGCATTGTTAAGCCAATTGGGCCAAATTGTGTCCAGTGAACACATGTGTGAAATGGAGAGCTATGCAAGGGATATTTTTTTTGGACAGGTGCCCATTTTTTTAAGAAGAGAGTGAAATGTTGGGGAAGGGACATAGGTATGTCTGGGGAAGGTAAGGTGGGAATTAGAGGAAGCATTTGCAGACAGACAAGACATATAAGACAGCAGACAGGATTGGTGAGGGACACAAGATGGGAAAGCACACCTTGGTTGGGGAGGATGTTGGAGGATCCCGGTCCCATGGACATCAGACAGGGTAGCAGTGCAACTAAAGTCCTCACCCATGGGACTGTCAGCACTGCACCTTCACTGTTCCTGTGGAGGCAGTGGCTGACGCCAGCATAAGGGGACTGACTGCACCACCAGGATGGACAGCATGCTCTCCATCCATCATAAGCATGCACCAGCAGTTTAATGCACAATCCTACACACCCTGCCTGGCATTTGATCACAGTGACAAACACATCCCCTCCACTTCCATTCCCAGAGGGGAGCAAACTCCCAGCCTGTGTGGAGGAACTACCCAATGGAGCAGGTAGTGCAGGGATACCCGAGGGGGTGCAACCAGGCTGCAGCCCAGATGTGTTGGCCCTGATGCCTTGGCCAGGGTAGTCAATGTAGGTGATTCACCAGGAATCAGACTACCTTGTCATACTGTGGTAAATAAATTAGAAACATAAAGGAAAAATAAATATAACCCAAACAAATGTAATTAATAACAGAAGAGAAAACAATAATGAGAAATGAAAAACAAATTGAAAATATAATGAGAAAAGCAACAATAAATAAAGTAAATGAAAGTTTTTTTAATGGCAAAGCAATATTAAATTATACATAAAGCCAACACAAGAGGTAATAACAAATAATATGATAATAGCAAATGATAATAATAACTATATAGATTACATAAATAAAGAAGGAGATGGGGTGGGGTGAGAGAAAAAGAAGAGCATTAGCAAATTCAGTTTAGAGATAATATAAC
Organism: Protopterus annectens; assembly: GCF_019279795.1. Classification (NCBI taxonomy): domain Eukaryota; kingdom Metazoa; phylum Chordata; order Ceratodontiformes; family Protopteridae; genus Protopterus; species Protopterus annectens. The sequence goes on from NC_056728.1 coordinate 1,448,240,281, forward strand.
TAAACATGCTATAACTACATATTTCTAGATATGTTAGATTTCACTTGTGAGACCACTGACTGTTATGATATTTATTATTTGAAATACTACCCTGCTCCTTATATAAACACACTATCATTCAGATCATATTGCATCCAGCAGTCATTCAATGTTGCTTGTATTGCATATATGATGTTCCACATACATACCTCTCGACCTCTTAACATGGGACATTATGGGCCAAGCCATACATAATGGTGGTACAAAGGCACAACAACAGGGAACATTCTTACATAGTGTGCTCTTAAAATAGCAGCAAAGTGTTCTGATAACAGATTTGCCATTAAATTGCATTTTGAGTGATGTCATACATCTGCAAATCAGAAGACTGACAATTTTTTTCTGACATTGATCCTCACCAATCTGGTAGAGACTGACCATTAAAACCAGATCATATACCAGACATATGGGGCATTATTGAGTACATTCTGTAAAAATTGTGACAGTTGAGTGGTGCGTCTGTCTACACTGATTATATGCTTAACAGCTGGACAGTCATGGCACAGGTCTATGGGTGTACACTTCACATACAGGCACGGTAATGTTTTATTGATGAAAGCCAACACAGTATTGAAACTACACAATTTCTCAGTTGGTTGATGTGGGATTAGAACCCACAAGCAGTGACTACAGGGATACTGAACATTTTATTTGAATAAAAAAATTATCAGACCACCGTCTCCTTTTACACTTTATTGATTCATGCTGTTTCAAATCTTGCATTTACACACATGGATAGGTGTCTACGACTTCTGTTAGTTTACATGTTTACCCTACTCAGCCATTGAATGCAATCTACAGCATATTTCAGACAATGAGCAAACCACAAAATTCACTCAATCTGGGTATTCCACAACATTAACTAATGGTTGGAAGCTATGCTACACAGTACTGCATGCTTACTTGCTTTAACTTGCTTTACCAGTTCAGATATGCACTGACACAGTAATGAAAATCTATGATGTCCCAGGTATTTCATACATGACTGTTAAGACTGCAATATCTGTATTTATTTTATTTTATTATTAAGTTATGCATTTCTTTATTACTTTATTGATTTTCTTACATACCACATGCTTGCCTCATCCTGGCCGAACACCTAGCATGGGACCAAATGTTGCAAGCCCTCACTTCTGCAGCTGTGGTAAGAGAGAGAAACTATTATGGATATCAGTTTTGCACAGATTCAGCATGTATATATATAAATTACTAGAAAACATACTTACATATCTGTGGGGTGTTCCCCGCCTTTGCCTCTTAGATCCAGTTATCCAAGGTCCCCGTCTTCCTTCATTAGAGGTCATCATAATGGTGATGACACTGCTCACCAGTGTGGGGGATACCAGTTGCACTGGTCTTGTCCCTGGCCAAACTATCCCCGGCCTCAGACTTACATTCTGATCCCTGATAGTTGCCCTGCAGTAGACAGGATCCATAGTGCTCTACCAGGAGTTCAATGAAAACCATAGACTCATGCACTCCCCACCATTGTGCCCTAAAGTGCATACCATCTCCCATGACAGTAGCCATATCCACAGTCAAGGTCAGGCTCCAAAGAATAATGTGAAATTCCCACCTCTTGTCCTTTAAATAGGCTGCATTCCAATGACTGTGCATCATACTGTAAATTTCAAAAACATGACACATCTCTTAGTATTGTACAAACTCACAAAACTCATGTTTAAGTGAAACTTAGAAATGCGCAAACAGGAAAAGACCATTGACCTTTTCTAAATTTAACAATTATTGCATTTAAAGTCAATCGATCTTTCAGTCACCTGACACAGATACAAAGCAATATATGTATTACTGCCCAGAACTTACTACACTATAGGTCATAATTCAACATATCTAGCCACTGGGATAATGAAGGGAACTCATATATCTTCAGATATACAGCAAAGGTGCCTGTAAATATAGTGCAGCGTTGTTGCGTACAGGTTTATGCACTGTTAAGCACTGTAGAACTACAATAATTAAATGCATCCAGTTTCTATTTTTAGCTGTCTAATGTATGTCTAATGCATAAGTGTGCAGTGCTAAGCATAGCTAAATAATGTAGTGCATTGTTCAAACAAGCACATAAAAATTAAAAAAATAGAAATTGAATGAATTCAGTTTCTATTTTTAGATGTCTGGCATATGTCTGATGTATGGCTGCACAGAGCTAAGCTTAGCTAAATAATGTGGCACAATGTGCAAACAAGTACATAAAGGTAAAAAAATAAAATAAATCCAACTTAGTGAAATAAAATGCATTGTAGACCTTTCGGTCAAGGTTAATGGGCCGAAAAATATGTGGGTGTGTCATCGGTCTTACACATATTAAATATCCATGTTCTTCTGACCTCTCTTAGGTAGGCACCACAATTAATATACATGGTGCACTGTTGAGGGCCAACTGTGGCTGTGTACATTGATACATTCCATGTAGGCTCTACAGGGAGCTTACATAGACTTTATTGAATCCTGATGATAGATTTCTTAATAAGTTCTAAACCAGATGATATGTGCTTGACTTTTAAAAGTTTGTCTATGAATATTTTATGGCTTAACTGATTTAATGATTAATACATACTTAAACAAGAAAATAAATGTTTTTTCTTTCTTTTTCATATGGAATAAACAAGGCTTATTACACTTAAAATAAAACTTGTCTCAGGTAAATGTAAACTTGATTCTAACTTGTTTGGGATTTACAAACAGCCATTTAAAAGGAGGGAAAGCTCTCAAGCACTCTTTGAGCACAGGACATGTTTAAAAGTACTCAAATTGCTTACTTACTTGTTTCTCAACTTCCTGCCAAGGACACAAGCTGAAAATATTGTTTTCTTGTTGCTAAGATGTTTTTTTCCCATTAATACCATATTTAGAAGCTGGAAATGCCTTTGCAATTATGTGATTGTTTGAAAATGAAAGTAAAAGGCTTAGGCATGATGTAAGCACTTGGGTTAAAGGTTAACACTGAACTGCGCTTTTTGAATTTCTCAGCATTTTAAAGGGATATTTACCTAATAACATGCAAAACTGTACAGTCTGAATAAGAGTAAGCAATGTGAGATTTATTAACAAGTAATTCATTGAACGTATTAAAGAGACACAGTATATTTGATTGTAATGCAAACAGACAGGAAACTGTTGTGATTTGATCATATATAATAAAGAGATTGATGTGAAGATGACTGTGCTACTACACAATATAATAACAGCAGCTTCACTGGGTTTAATTAGAGTGATGGAATCTTCTTATGCAATTTTATAAATTTGAACTGTTTTACTGATTAATTAGATTAAAATGAATGACAAACATTAATCCATTCTTATCAAAAGGTGTTGGACTAATTGACAGCTGTTGTATATTATAAGCAAATACAAAAAAAGTCATTGTATCTTGTATTATTTTAATATCAAATTAATATGCTTAATATAGTAATATGGTTATGTTAAATGTTTTTTCTTGGATTTAAAATCAAATTTTATTAAAATGTCTTATATGAATAGACTATAAGACATAGGCACCAGCCCCTACCTGACCAGTCTCCCTACCACCCCATAATCATCTGCATGTGCCTCACCCTCACAAACATTAATCTACCCCCTTCCACCCTTCACACACACTGCCCAATAACACTTGTCACTCTGGCCTTCCCTCCATGTGCAGTGCCAGTTACCTTTGAATGAGCTATAGGGAAATCATTTTTAACTATTTGTTTTAATAGCAGATGGTGGAAATTCTTATACTGTATGATTCAACTTTTTTTCATAATCTTAAAGCACTATTCTGCCATACTCCCATCTAGAGTGTAATAAAATGCATATTTTGTTCTGCTGACTTTTATTTATTTATTAATATTTATTTACATGGATAAATTGACTGAGTGAACAAACTAAACCCCTTTTCAGTTGAGGCCTGCTGTTTGAAGAGGTTAAGGTGAATACTATTTTTTTGGTTAGAGGGTTTGAGAGATGTTTTGGGTAAATAGGATTAACTTAAATTTTTGGTATTCAAAAACAGCTGGGAATTGAGAACCAAGCTTTAATAGAGATGAGAGATACTGGGGTTATCCCTTCTTGCTCAGCAATGCTTTTAGCTGTATAAGTATCATCTGCATACAATGGAGTCATGTTTCCTGGCTGTGTGCAGGTCATTATTGAATATATTCAAGAGTAGGGTACCAGGGATGGGTCCCTTGGATATTCCTGCTGAGATAGGGAATAAGGAGGAGAAAGCATTTCATCATATTACAGTCTGTCATCTACTAGACATGTAGCCTTTGAACCAGGAGGATGATAATGATGCATCTAGTCCCAATAAGGCAAGTTTTTGAATCAACATAGTATGGGAGACAGTATCAAATGCTTGTGATAGATTGAGGAATACTGTAGATGTCAGGTTGCCTTCATTTCTGTTGTGGTTTATATTGGTAGGGAATCTAAGAAGGGCTGTGGTAGTACTAGGTTGTGGGCAGAAACTGTATTGTGTGGTGGATATTGCATTATTGTCTGTAATGAATTTGAGAAGATGGGTTTGAATATTTTTTCCTAGCACCTTCAATGGGGAACCAGAATGACAATCAGTCTATAACTGAAGAAGTCAGTAGTTTCTACCTTTCTGGAGTTGTAGGATGTATGAATTCCTACACAGAGCAGGTCCTCATTTTCTTTTACAGAATAGTTAATTAGAATCTATTTTGGATCTACTATGGCATTTAATGTTATTTTGATGTATTTTGCACATAAGTGGTCTGGAGCTTGAGTGGTAGGTTTATTTCGAGGAAGAGGAAGATGAGCTGAATATAGTTGTAATGTTGAACAGCTAGAAATGTTTAATCTTGAGGTGAGCATGTCTGTGAAACATGTGTTGAACTGGATTATTATAGCACTTATGTCTGAGCTTCTGGAGGGTGTTGCTTGGCTAAAATGACCAGTTTACAGGAGGAGGATGACTGAGAACCTGAAGGGCTTGCTTTTGTTTTGATTTACATTTTGGAGATTTGCATAGTAAGCCTCATATCATTTTTTATTTTTCACTTAATTTTTGTTTCTAAAGTGCTTTCTTTCTGTTAGATAAAATGTTTAGATAATTATGTTAAGAAATGATTCTTGGAAAAGGTGTTAGATGGTATGGTTGCATGGCTAGTCTATTCAAAGCTGGGGTTTGTTTCCCCATAGAAGGGTGAGTTTGTTTTTTTGTCTCAATCTTTAAGGTTTTATTGTTTAATTCTTTTTATTGGGTGTCTATGTTTTAACTACTTTGCTACATCAAATAAAAATAAGTCATTCTCTTTAGTTAAATATGTGTGCTTATTCCTTAACATATATACACGCAACTAGCAGTTTGAGTGATAATACTTTAACTATGAAATGTATTTCCATTAATGTAAATGGTCTGAATAATAACTGTAAAATGGGAAGTGTCTTAAAATATTTGAAGATGTTTAAGGGAAAACTATTCGTGTACCAACACCTTTGCCCAACGGTTCTTGGAATTCATAAACTCCAATGCCCTGGATCAACTAATCCATAGTCCCACCAGGGGCTCCAATATCCTAGACCTGGTCATTACCAACATGGAAAATTGATGTTCCACACCTATGGTCACCCTCTCGTTGGTCAGATCAGACCATAAGCTAATCACCCTTAACATCCACATCCCACCCCCACACACCAGTAATGAAACCTCAATAAAAAACTTCTCCAAAGCCAACTTCATGCTACTCAATTCAGAGGTTACAAACTTCATGACACCCATGCAGACTGGAACTGAAAGTTTGACTGCTGAGTCCTACACTATGGCACTGTACAAGCACATCCACTCATGCATGAATCATGCCATCCCAAATAGAACCAAGATGCTCTCCTCCAAAAAAAGGAAGCCGATCTGGTGGTCCCCTGCCATAAACAAACTTTACAACAAAAGGAAGAAACTGTTGCAGAAAAGAGGAAAATCCCAGGATGCAAAAAAACTCCCTTACCAGCCTCAGTAAGAAGCTGAGATCCCTCATAAAATCCTCCAAAGCTAGTTATGAAAATAAAGATGCAAAAGATTCCAAAGACAACCACAAGGCATTCTATAACTATGTCAAGAATCTAAATGGCAATGCTCAGATCTGCTCTGAGCTACAACAGAATGGCATTAAATATACTGATCCCAAGGATATTTCCAGTATCCTGGCAGATTGATTAAGTGCCAACTTCACCCCCCCTCTCACTCCCTAAATGGCCCATCTCAATACCGGAAGATTGCCACATTCTGGTAATAACGGCCACACAGGTAAAAAACACACTCTCCAAAGCTAAGAATACAGCATCCATGGGACCAGATGACATCCCGGGCTGTGTACTACATGAACTACAAAATGAACTGGCACCTCACCTAATTGTCATGTTTAATCATACCCGCATCTCAGGCTTCATGCCCACTGAGTGGCGCACAGCTACAGTTATCCCACTCCACAAGGGGGGGTCCACCTTGGATCCCGGGAACTACCACCACATCAGTCTGACGAGCCTGCTCTGCAAGGCCATGGAACGTACTATCATGGAACTTATAAACAAAGACATTGGCAACCTTAAAACACTGGACCCCACCCAGTTTGGCTTCGTGAAGGGAAGATATTGTCTCCTGAACCTGATTGACTTCTTCAAATCAGTCTCCAGAGCTGTGGACAAGGGTAAGGCAGTCCACACAGCCTATCTGGACCTTGCCAAGGCCTTTGACACCATCCCCCACTCTGGAATCATAGATAAACTTACTAAGCTGTGCATTAATCCCTACGTCACTCGATGGGTTGCCAACTGGTTTACTGACAGAACCCACACTGTAAAAGTAGCTGACTCCAAATCCAGCTCCAGACAAGTGACAAGTGGAGTACCTCAGGGTTCAGTCCTGGGACCTCTCTTATTTGGCATCTACTTCTTTGAAGTACAGGCCAACACTAAGGGACTCTGGCTAACAAAGTTCGCAGATGACTGCAAACTGGGAGCCATTATTGAATCCCCAAATGATGTTGATACTCTACAAAAGGGCCTTACAGAAACAGATGCTTGGTGCTAGAGCCATGGGCTTAAGTTCAATGCCAAGAAATGTATAGTTATCCCCTTTGGGAAAAAACATGTACCCATGAATTACCACATAGGTGGCAGTACACTAAACACTGAAAGTGTGATAAGAGACTTAGGGACACAGGTGGACAGTAGTCTCACCTTCAATAACCACATCACCACAACAGTCAGGAAATCCTTCTATTTGGCACACCTCATCACTAAGGGCTTTTCATTCAGAAAAAAGGAGGTAACTGACCCACTGTACTCATCCCTCATTAGACCCATTATAGAATACAATGCCCCATTTGGTATGTACCTCTCAAGTCATCTGCAACAACTGGAAAGGCTGCAGAAATACCTCACTAAAAGAATCACAAGCCTAAAGCAGATGCCCTATGCTGACTGCCTTAAAAAACTCCAGCTATACTCTATAGCATATTGTTTACTCCAAGGTGATCTCTGCTTAACATACAAGGCTATGTCAAACCCAGAGCTGTTGGACATGCTACACTTAAAGAAATCCTAATCCCTCAGAGCCACATGCTCCAGGGATCTAAACCTTGTCATCACAATAAACAAAACATGCTGAAGGGATACGTTCCTGATCCAGAGACTCCCCAGACACTGGAAGAGACTGCCCATACATGTCAAGCAGAGCACCTCTTTGGCCCTCTTCAAAAGGAACCTTGATGATAGGATGGGAGAAAGGAAATTCACCCCAGGGATCACGTCAGTCACTCTGCTAGACAGGGGTCCAGGGAAGTAAATAGTGTGGGAAGAAATAGCCAGGGAATTGTTATGGCTAGGCTTGTATAGGCCCTAGGGCCGATAGCCTAGTACCAACCTATGAACCTATAATGCATAGATTACTTTTTGCAAGAAACACACCTTATACAAGAAGACAAATAAAATTAACACAACTATATAATTGTATTAAGTACATATTATACACAAAAGAAGTGGGAAGTAGTAGTCTTATGGAAAAACTATATCTTCAATGCAAAAACATTTAAATACATATTATGACAAAACAGGGATGTTCTGTTTAGTAACAATATCCATAAATGGGAATATATACACTCTCGTAAACATTTACTGGATACCTGGATTAGGTGTCTAAGTAGCCAAGCAGTATTTAGAAGACACTGTACACCATGTTGGGGTAAATAATCATAGAAGGAGACTTTAATTGTATAATGAATGATGAGGACACTGATGCTAGAAACACACAAAAGAAAACAGAAACTTCAATTTTATTGAAATTTTTAATATCATAGATATTAATGATATTATTATTTACACATTACTGTCATCATGGCACACATTCAAGAATAGAGTGCATATATCAAGAGATCTAACTACAAAGTCGGATAAAGTCAAAGCAGTAACAAGTGCATTGTCAGACCATAATGCCATTTCTTTTGATTTAGATTTAAATACAACATAAAGAATAACTGTAACTAGAATTCCTTCATATATAATAGACTTAAAGGATTCTTAAGGAATTTTACATTAAAGAGATACAAACATTTTTAGGCATAAATCTTACTAATGATGTGTCAGAGATATGCTCCAGACCAGAAGTGTATCCCTCACTGGTAAGATCAGACCATAATCTAATCTCACTGGATATTCACATCCCGACCCCACCCCCTGCCCAGAAAACCACAGTGAAAAACTTCTCTAAAGCAAATTTCACACTCCTCAAAACAGAGGTGGAATCCTTCAAAGCCCCCAGGCCTGTGGAAAATACGGCCCAGACCGCAGAATCCTTTATAAACGCATTCTATGAACACCTTCAGGAATGCATGGATCATGCGATCCCAAATAAAACCAAGACCCAATCCTCCAAAGGCAGACGTCCTGTCTGGTGGACCCCAGCCATAAGCAAACTATACAATAGAAGGGGGAAGCTACTAAATGATAGAGCAAAATCCCAAAAAGGGAAGGCATCACTGATCAGTATTAGCAAAAAACTACGGGCACACATAAAATTGTCTAAGGCCAGCTTCGAGAGAAAAAATACACAGGACACTAAGGATTATCACAAGGCTTTCTTTAGTTATGTTAGGAACCTGGGTGGTAATTCCCAGATATGTTCAGAATTAGTCCAAAATGACAAAAAATACACAGAACCCACAGACATTGCCAACATCCTAGCTGACAGGTTCAGTGCAAACTTCTCCCCTCCCACCAAAGGGCAAATATCTATCCCAGCAGAGTGCTGCCCCTGACATCTCAGATGCTCAGGTAAGAGCCGCCTCTCCAAAGCAAAAACACAGCATCAATGGGACCAGATGGTGTCCCGGGCTGCATCCTACATGAACTCCAAGAAGAGCTAAACCCAAACATAAAACTACTGTTCAATCTCAGCCTTACTACAGGATATGTGCCCAAAGAGTGGTGTACAGCAACAGTGGTCCCTCTCCATAAAGGTGGTGCCTCAATGGATCCTGGAAACTATTGCCCCATAAGCCTGACTAGCTTGGTCTGCAAAGCTATGGAAAGGATCATCATGGACCTCATAAATAAAGATATTGGGGACCTACAAACACTGGATTCTACCCAGTTCGGCTTTGTTAAGGGCAGATCCTGCCTCTTAAACCTGGTTGATTTCTTTGAAACAGTCACCAAGGCCATTGACGAGGAGAAGGTGGTCCACACAGCCTACCTGGACCTCGCAAAAGCCTTCGATACAATACCCCACTCGGGCATTATAGATAAGCTCACCAGCTTAAATATAAACCCCTATGTCACTAGATGGATTGCAAACTGGCTCAAGGACAGAACCCACATGGTTAGAATTGCTGGAGCCATGTCAGACTCCAAACCAGTTACAAGTGGTGTCCCACAAGGCTCAGTCCTGGGACCTCTCTTGTTCGGTATATATTTCTCGGAGGTACAGGCCAACACGGAAGGACTGTGGCTGACAACGTTTGCAGATGACTGCAAACTGGGCGCCATAATCGACTCTCCAGCCAACACAAGCATCCTCCAAAAGGGCCTCATAGAAACAGACAACTGGTGCCAGAGCCATGGCCTCAAGCTAAATGCCAAAAAGTGTATAGTCATCCCCTTTGGCAAAAAAAGTGCCCACAAATTATCACATAGGTGGTAATCCATTAGGTACAGAAGAAGTAATTAGGGACCTGGGGACCCAAGTTGATAACAATCTCTCATTTGACAACCACGTGGCCAAAGTGGTTAGAAAAACATTTTATATAGCCCACCTAATCATGAAGGGATTCACATCTAGATCAGAAGAGGTCATCGTGCCTCTTTACTCATCCCTCATCAGGCCCATAATTGAGTACAATGCCCCTTTTGGGATGTACCTTACCAGACACCTGCAGCAACTGGAAAGACCCCAAAAGTACCTCACCAAGAGGATCAAATGGCTCAAACAGATGCCATATGCTGCCCGGTTAAAGAAACTCCAGCTCTACTCAGTGGCATACCACCTGTTCAGAGGTGATCTGTGCCTGACGTATAAAGCCATGTCCAACCCGGAATTAATGGACATGCTGCACCTCAGAAAATCCAAATCCCATCGAGCTACACGCTCGAGAGACTTGAACCTCAGCACTGAAATAAATAGGACATGCTGGAGGGACAGATTCATAACCCAGAGGCTCCTTCACTCTGGAATAAAATCCCAGTCCAGGTTAGGCAGAGTCCCTCATTGACTCTCTTCAAGAGGAATCTTGATGAGTGGATGGGAGATCGTAGGTTTACCCCGGGTATCACTTCTGTGTCACTGTTAGACAGAGGCACAGTATACTAACCTCGAAAAAGGGCATAGCAAAATAAATTTAAAATGGGTGGGGAAAGCCAAACACATTCTGGCTAGGCTTATAAATGCCCTAGGGCAGATAGCCTAGTATGAACCTATGAACCTATATTTGGAACTTTTTGAAGCTTATTTATATGGTAAAGCATTAACATGGTTTAAAAACAAGAAAAGGCAATGGGACAAAGACTTGCTGGAATTCAAAGCGAGAAATGATACACAAGTTAGACATTCAGAAGGGAAAGATGAATTTAATAAGTGAATTAGATGACATGGATAAAAATATTTAGAGACAGTACATCACAAGACATTGATAAATTTAGAGAAGATCAAACTGTGTTTTTATTCAATGAACCTCAGAAATCAGAAAAGAATGGCAAATAGAACTAAAACATCATAAAAGCTAATCAGATAAAGGGAATATACATTCCAGATACCAGAAAGTATGTATCAGACATACAAGGGATGCTAGAAGCATTTAAATTATACTTTCATAAAGTTAATACCCAAAAAGAAATAACAGAACCACAAAACATATTAAAGTATTTCTTTTGAAAACATATTAAAACTGAACTAACAGATGGTCATATAAAATTAATACTCAAACAAATAGCTATGACTGAAGTTAAATCCCAAATTAAAAATGTAAAACCAAAGTACCTGGCATAGATAATATGATCCCATAAATGTTCAAATTATTAGCCAAAGAAGCTCTAGCATTACTATTAAAAGTGTTAAGATTAGTAAAGGAAAGCAAAAATATACCTACTTCTTGGAAATATACAATAAGATCACCTATTTTAAAACCAGATAAAAATACAAAGGAATGTTCACATTACAGACCTATATTTTTAATAACTGTTGATTATAAAATGTTTATGGCAATATATGCAACTTGGATCAAATGACTACTTCCATTATTAATAGATGAAGATTAAACTGGCTTTAAAAAGACAGAAATACATGTGATAATATCAAAAATATATCTTTAATTGATTACATTAATCATACAAAAATAACATGAATGTAGTCAGTTTAGACAAAAAGAGTGCATTTGATTCTGTCCACTGGGATTATCTATGGTCAATTCTAGAAGAATATGGATTTTTTCAAAAATTTACACTATTAATTAAATCATTTAATGAAAATTCCTTAACAATTATTTATTTATTTTATTTATTGCATTTGATTACTGGGAAAGTCCACTGGGTCTGACAAACCCATTTTCAGTGGAGGCCCAGGGAGAAAAGCTCCACGATTATATATACAGAAAATTTTGAAACGGTACAGTACAATTATAATTGGAGAAAAGCTGTACAGTTATTTACAGACTTAGTTGTACAGTTGTACAGTTGTTTGCAGAATTTGCAAAATTTTCAAGACAAATTTTAAGACAATACAGTAATCATATGTAGTCAACACTATACACAATACAGGGAATACTAGACATTTAGGGACATAACAACTATTTGATTTTATACAATGAAGTGAGAGTAAGAGATCTCCAGAGGTGACAGGGAGAGAGAAAGACTGACAATCTGAAATAGTAATAGTTAGGATAGGGAGAGGAGAGCGAGGGAGAGAAGAAGTGTATAGCAGAGTGGTATAGGGAAAGAAGAGATAGTGAGTTGGGAGGGTCAGGTTTTAAGGTTATTGTTATAGCTTCAGGAACAAATCCATTGTGTAGTGAGATGAGATTTAAGTGATTTTTTTAAAAGTAATGGGATTATTGATTGCTCTAAGTCCAGGGAGGAGATTGTTCCATAGCTTGTAGACAGAAAAGGAGTATAACATATGTCCAGTGGAAAGCTTAGATTTATCGAAATTTAGTAGTAGTTTATTTTCAGATCTAAGTTGCCAGTTTGGGTGGTAGATGGTCAGTAAACTATTGAGGGATGGACAGGCATCAGGGGAATAAATAAGTTTGTGGGCAATAGTAAGTTGTAGATATGCTAGATGTTGGGGGAGTTCAAGCCAGTTGAGTTCTTGTAGTGTAGTACAATGATGGGTGGAGAGTTTAGCATTGGTGGCAAATTTGGCAATTTTGTTGTAGCATGAATTTAGTTTGTTTTTTAGAGAGGATTGTATGTTTGTAAGGATGGGTGCGCCATATAGGAGGGTTGGAAGCAAGTATGCTGAGGTGAGAGCATGTTTTGCCAGAGGAGTAAGGTAGTGGTTATGTCTATAAAGGGATCCTAGTTTCTGATGTTTTTTTTTATGTTATTATGGATATGAAGGTCAAAGGTTAGGTTGTCATCAATGGTGACAACAAGCAGCTTAGTGTTGGGGACAACATCTATGATAATTTTGTTTTGGGACCGAACAGTGAGTTCTGACTTATTTATTGGGAAGTTTTTGGTTGGAGTAAAGATAAAAAAGTTTTGTTTTGTTTTGTTGAGGTTTAGGGCTAGATGGTTCTGTGACATCCATGATTCAGTAGAGGAAAGACCTTCTTGGGTAAGCTGTTGTAGTAGGGAGGAAGATTTGGAGGAGCAGATGATAGTGGAGTCATCTGCATATTGTATTAGAGTAGTGTTTGAAAGGCTAGTATGGTAGTCATTGATAAATACATTGAAGAGGAGGGGTCCTAATATGGAGCCTTAGGGTACACAACATATTTAATGATTGGATCATGCTTTTCTAAATCTTTAGAAATTACTAAATGTACAAAAGAGGGATGTCCCTTGTCTCCGTTATCATTTATCTTAGTAATCAAACCTTTTGCAAATTATATTCAAATGGATAAAAATATTAAAGGTACAGAAATTGACATTAGTCTGGAAATTAAGGTTCAGTTGTTTGCAGATGATATTTTGTTAACCTTAAAAGATAATAACACCTCTCTAAAATTATTAAATTTAACTGAACACTTTCAGAAACTCTTGGGCCTTAAATTTAATGAAAATAAGACACAGATATGACATCAACTCTAATAAGAAAGATATCGATAAGGATATTTCTAAAAATATAGCTGCTGAGAATAAAATAAAATGCTTAGTAGTTACATTACCAGATGAACTAGACATGACAATAACAGAAACTACTCTAATATTTTAATAACATCAAAACACTCATTCAAAAATTAAATAAATAATTTTTACAATGGAGAACAGGTATTATATAATTAAAATGATTATTTTTCCAGCCATATTATACTTCATACAAGCCTTTTCAATACCTCCTCCTAAATCTTAAATAAAATGATTTAATAAACTAATGCTAAACTTCTTATGCTATCCCAATAAACCCAGAATAGCTATGAACCATCACTTAAATGTCTGAGAAGCAGAAGGAATCAGTCTTCCAGTTATAGTAGTATATGTGTTGTCATCTAATATAAAAACAATATCACTATGGTTAAATAATGATTATTCTGCCAGATGGAAACACATACATAAAAAGATAGCTAAAATCAGGTCTTACATTACCATCACAATATACTGAGTTGCTGTCAAATAATTTTCTTTGGATGATAAGAGAACATTTTACAGAAAACAAAGAGAAGCACATAAGCTCTAAGTTTATAAAAAATATTAAAAAAATATAAAACCCTTATGAATAGGAATCCCAACATAAAAGCTTGGTCATTCTTGCTATATCCTATTTCATGCACACAAAATAAAATTAAAACTTTTGATATAAATATAACCAAGACTCTTAGAAAGCTTTAATTAACTTATTGGCATCAGTTACTAGACTCTGGAAAAGTTTTAACAATGGAACAAATAAGAAACACATTTGATTTAGGTAATGATCTATGTCTAAGTATACAGGATATAAGACATCCTAAACAGAATAGAGACAATGCAATTAACATCAGACAAAATATACCTAAATTCATAGAACACTTTGGGGGGTAGGCATCATACCATACTGCTTACACAGGTGTGAACATTTTTAGATTCAGTAAGTGCATGCATGTGCTAACATGGGAAGTTCTGTGGCATGCAAATCACCTCATACACAGGTGAATCTCATGCAAATGAGGCATGTAGAGCAATTCAGTAAGCAGACAGGCAGCTTTTCATACCCTATGTCAGTTTCTGTAGTGTACACAGAAAAATTCCATGTACAGGAGTGTAGACAGACAAAAGGTGCTGTAAAAATATAGATATGTGGTCAGAAATGTCATACCACATACACATATGAGTAAAACTATCATCCTGTATGTTAGAAAAATGAAAGGAAATAAGTTAAATTATTTTTTTTAATAATCTGGCCGTGTTTGTGCAGCACACCGCAGTGTATAAACATGCTTTATAAAAAAGATAAAAATAAAAAAAAAACAAATTAAAAAAAAAAACAAATTAATTAGTATGCAACATAAATGTTTTTCAGGACTGTACATGGAGTCCCTACAATGGTGCATTGGTGCTGTTGCAAATGTTGTTGGGCTCTGAAGCATGTAGTTTCCAGGCTGTGAGCACAGATACCTATGCAAATGAGGTGGAGGTCCTGAATAGAAGAAAGGAGTAATTCTGTCCACATATCCCCTTTGTGTAGGCTTAGACCCATATTGCTGTTTACACAGGAGGTAGCTGACACAAGGGGGGGGGGGTTGTCTACTGACTTCTAAGCTCATTTCAGCTTAGGTGCATGTATTTGCATGGCACCATGCCTGGCCGAGCATGTTCCTACAGGTTGAGTGTGCCCACTAACTTCTAAGCTTTGTTTACCTTCTGTGCGCATGTTTGCATGGTCCGCCATTCTGCTCAGTGTGTTTAAAAAAGAAACATGTACTTAATTGTTTTGACCCTTGTTGAAGCTAAAATATGGCCATTAAATGGTGTTAATTATATTGTAGGCAGGTGGAATGCATCATAGTTACCCAATCACACATTCTGCACCTACAGCAGAGTTCTAAAAAGTATGCATACACTCGACATTCTGATTTTTCCCCAATACTCTGAACCATTGGAGTACAGACTTGGAAATTTTAACTAATAGAATACTAGGGGCTGCTGCAAGTCTGCTGCACATGTATGTGCTAGATGCTGAAGTCAATGCTGCTGCTGATGACAATAGGCCTAGACAGAGAAGGAAAACAGTATTCAAGCCCAAGGTAACCTTCCAGGAGCTGCATCACCTGGAGACTGTAGAGCACTATAGGGTGGAGAGGGACATACTACAAGAACTTTCTGAGCTCTGCCACACTCAGATCAGACCCACAGCCAATAGAGGGGAACCCATCCCAGTAGAAACCAAGGTAAGTGTAGCCCTTAGGATACTAGCTACAGGTACTTTCCAAAGATCAACTGGCAACATGATGCAGGTCTCCTAGGCATCAGAATCCAGGGTACTCCACCAGTTCCTGGATGCCATGCTGTCACAAGCCAGTAAGCACATTTC
>NC_056728.1:1448261505-1448329005 GCF_019279795.1 Protopterus annectens
CACTCAGAAGTCACATGTATTGTGGTTAAATGGATTTCAATCAGTAGAGGACCCAGGACTGAGGCCTGTTTAACCTTGCTGCTTACAGGTCAGCTATTGGAGGTGGATGTTGAGTATGAGTGCCATCAATGTGCCACTTAGTGACCCCTACATTGACAGTATTGTGGATGCCTAAGTCAGTCCTTTGTAAATGTTGCCTGAGTGGGGGATATAGTCAGATGGCTTGGCTAAGTCTAGGAGGTTGTATGCCCTGTTTTCCCCTCACCCAGGTCCTTGGTGACTGCCTCGGAAATGTCCACCACATGTAACAGGCATGATCCCCCTGTCACACATCAAAACTGTGCACAGCCAACTGTGTGTAGATCACACATATGTGTGCTGATCAGCTCCATGATGACTGCCTCTACAGACATACAGATATGGATACTTACTCAAAGAGGTGTATAGTTATGTTGGTGAGTGGATGCACCACATCTGTGCAATGGTATAAAAATTGCAGTTGTCCACTCAGCTGGTATGCAGACAGTGGTTTCAGTATGATTACAAGGTTTTCCAAATGGAGTTAGTAATCCTTGTCAGATCACATGTGGGATGCAGCCTGGAATGTGAGCATGTCCAATAGATGCTGTGTATCCTCCATTGAGAGGCCACTTAGGAACTGCTCTGTAAATATGGAAGTTATGGGACAGGTTGCAGGAATGTTCACATGTGGTGGGGACAAGGAAGTGTAGTTGATGCAGAAAGTGTGGGACTACAGGTTAGATTTTTGTACAGACTCATCAAATGTAGTATCATTATGTATGAGTCCACCAACAATCTGGCCCTGTCCTTTGAGGTTACACATGTAACTACACTGTGCGTTGTGGTTTTGTTTTGTATTGGTGGCTAATTTTGTAATTTACCATGTCTACAAAACATCACAGTAACACTATGTGCTGCTTTTAGCTGCAGAGGTTATGACCCCATGTTAGTGGGGGAACACTCACCCCAACTGTCACACAGCAATGTCTACCTGTTATTGTACAGCCTGCTAATGGCAGTTGTACAACAGTCAGGTTTGCTGTGCCATGATGAGCCTGTGTCCCTCCTGTCATTTACAGCAGGGTTCATGCAGTTGTAATGCTGCTGCTTTAATGCATGGGTGTAGAGTTCTACATACTTGCCTGTCCCAGCTGAGGGGGGAGGTGTAGTTAACCTTTGTTAACCATCCCACAGCAGGTAATAAATGGTTTTATTGACATGTATGTCTGTATTTTCTGCAAGGAGTGTTCATGATGGTAATTCTAAGAAGACTGATCTGTGGTCAGATCCCACCAGGGAGGACCAGGGAGGACCTCACATTGGGGTGGGGGCTGTAGTGGTCACCCATATTGGTAAACACATGATGCAATACGTTGGTCCCCCATGTGGGGATATCACGGCACTGCTCCAGGGCACTGAAGGTAAGGACCTGGATTAACATTTGGGCAAGTGAGCCACAGCACAACTAAGAAACAAAGTGTATACATATTACATTTTCCTAACATGTGTGTCTGTGCTCTCTACAGACACCTTGCATGACTCTCTTCTTGCAAAATGTTGGAAGTAACTGCAATGCTTACTTGCATAGTGGAAATTTAGCATGTAGTGGCAGGCAGTGCTCCCGGATCTGTGAGTCATGTCACATGAAATGTCATGAAATGAGTTAGCATGGATACAAGAACTAATACTGTCATACACCTACTGACTGGACCAAACACTGTTACTTTTGCTCAAGGCCAGATCATGCCTACCAACTGTGACCAGAGGTGCCCAAGGACTCTTACACTATGCAATGGATGATGGAAATATGACTTAATCCACCTACCATGGCCTGGCAAAGTGTTTGCCAATATTAGGCCAGCAGGCCTTGCTGGAAACTGTGTACATTATGTACAGAGTGTTATGTCAGCTGCTGGATAGGCAAGTGTCTGACAGTCATACTCTGGAAGATAGCACTGGGAGACCTATGCTGCAATGAAACCAGTCACCAGTGGATTTCACCATTCTTCTTTAATGGCATACCACTTCTAGCCATTTCCTCTCTGCAGTCACATCAACTGTCAGTGACCTCTCACTGAATACATTAACAGATGTACCTCCTGCATATCCAAGACAGGACTAACACATGTCTTACATTTTCTACATACCTACAACATCACTGTGGTATAAGTAATACATGCTGGACAGACAGGTATGTAACACAGACAGTACACCCTATATGAAACAGGTCCCCCATATGTGTGAATCACACATCTACTGTGACACACATCATGTTCAGTTTACACAATGGGATGCAGAACAAGATAATCATAACTGGTGTCAGACAAATGTCTGGACTGGACACAGGATATTTGTAGATGGGTCATCTCCATCACCACCACTTGTAGATGTGTTAGTTCCCAAAACCCTGGTGACACTTACCATGGGTATTACAACTGTTCATAAATTAGGGATGCATGAGTACGCTGAATGACGCCATTGTCCATGTGAGCCTGTTATACACATATCAACCTATGGGGCCATGCGGTGCTGCACCTTGCTGAAGACATATTTCTGCTGTGTTGACATTCCATCCTATGTTGCTTTATTGCCGCTGTGTATCCATAGGTTATCCCAACAGACTCTTGAAACAGAAACAGGTCCATGACACACCTTTCATTGTGTACGTATACAGCCATTACAACATCATACAACATAAGGTACACAAAAGCATGTGGTGTACTTGTGACAAATGCTGCCATACAGTATCTGTCAGTAACCACTACAAGTGGCATGAAAAAACAGCACTGCATTACACAAGTACATGTTAACTAATAAAGTCATCCTGTGCATCAGACACATAGCTTTATTTCCCTGCATCGATGGTGAGGATGACAGGGATGTGGCACAGGTATCATCATTTGCACAGGGTGTTGTCTGGGCATACAGGAGGCCTAAGCTGACCCAAAAGGTTGACAACATGTGTGTGATTCAGGAAGGGAAGCAGGCAAGATGGACCATGGAAAGGTGCCGTGTGTGTGTCTGTAGGTTACCTGCATTTGAGAGTGGTGTGTGACTGTGTGCATGTACATAGTAAAGCTCAGTGCTAGCCCTTCATGTGTGTATATTGGACAACTGTGAACCATGCATGGTAGAGCTGACAGTTCACCATCTGCAGCCCTGAACATGAGAACTGACTCTTCCAGGAATTCCAGTGACACCCCCATGGCCATGGTCAGAAACTGTGCTAGTACCTGACAGTGACTGCTGTCTGCTGGGATTGTATCCTCCACAGGAATGCCCAGGACCATGAGCCCATGGCCTGCCACATCTTGATGTGGGCAGCACAGTCCCCTCTGTAGCTCTGGATGTACTGCCACTATGGGAGCATGATTGTGCATGGCCATGTGGACTCTCAGCAGATGGGATTGCTGACTTACACCCATGAGTCCGACGCTCAACTCCAACCAGATGTTCCAGCACAGATACTGTTTGCTCCAAGACAGCCACTGTCTCAGCCCTTCTGTCCACTGTATTAGTGACCCCATCTAGGTTGTCACCAATGCGGTGGAGGCAGTCATGGAAGTCAGACTGTGCTTCATTCATAAACAAATCTGGAGATCAATAACATGTCATGATCACAGTTCTAAGAAAGGCTTAATGCTATAATCCCTATTCCCCCTAAGTACTGTATATTCACACATCTGCATCATGTTATAAACAAATAGGTTATATACCTGATGGAGTGAAAACTCCTTTGTTGATATGTGGTAATATTTAAGTTTTTGAAAATGCGTATTCTGTCTAAAGAAAGTCTCATAAAGAATGGTTCCCCATAGCCAGCTGTTTGCCATTTTAACTTGCTTCTCATTAAAATGTGATTGCCTCTTAACAAATCTGTGGTTCTGAAATGCTAATTGCAGCCAACACAGCTGATTTGCACTACCATCAGCCAATGACATGCATCTAGTGTACAGGATATAAAGCCTTCATGTAGATTGGAAGCCCTTTCGGATATGTTGTGCTGCACATTGCTGGGGCGAGGAGACTATGCCATCACAGTGGATAGGTCTATCGTAGTACTTCTACATGCAGATGTATGTGCTACAAGCTGTAGCTGCTGCTGCAGGTAATAGGCACAGGCAGACAGTGTGAACACTTTGGAGGACAACAATCTGTAAGTGTAACTATGGGAGTGGAGTCAGCCTTGTAGTAGAGACAAGGCCAGAGTGATGATATACACTGCACTCCAATTAAAGCATGTGTTTAAGGTATGCTAGTCAATGGTATTGGTAACAGAGTATTAGGTAACATGTTTTCTGTGTCCCTGAGCAACATAGGAGGTACATATAACATTATGTCCACCATTTGGGCAGCTGTCAAAAGCCATCTGCTACAGTATGGTACTCATTTGGAAAATGTATGCTGGGAGTCCTTGTTACAAGCAGGGGCTTCCTATTTGTACGTTAGTAGTGCAGCTGTGCTAATCTGCATTGTGAGTATGAAAGGATTGTTTGCTGCACTCTGATATTAGTGGGCCTCATTTTCATTACCTGAGTTGAAATCCTCTGTGAATGCATATTAATGCATGACCTGACATTTATACATTTATAGTTTTGCTATAGGGATATGTGAAGTGTGTTCCTATTTTCAGGCCTGTGACTTCCATCAGTGAAAAACAGTCATTTCATTTGACATGCACAGTTTAGATAAAGAGTGCATGACTCAGTTATTAATTGCTGGCATCAAAATAATGTAATTTCACTGCTACACACCACTGGATTGCAAGACATTTAACAGGCTGAGCTACTGAGCCACTGCTACAGCAGGTGTATTTGCAAGATATATGTGCATACTTACAGGCTGTGACACATGTTTTTACATAAATCAGTATGTGCATGGCTTTATATAGATGTATTTCTGCACCAGGGTCCCACTTGAACATGTATTCTGCCATTAATACCTTAGCAGGTGTTTTTATACATGTTGCTGTCATAGGCCTCACTTATACCCATTATTATGTGTTTGGCTTTCTAGTTGTGTAGTCTTGCGCCACAGTCCAAAGTACATTCCCATTTTTTTCCATTACTTTTTAATCAAGTTTAAATTATATGGCATGATTCGCAGCTTAGCTGAAAAACGCTTAATGACTGTAAGTGGCAATTACTATGTTTTGTTTAAAGCACCTGTTCTAATTAAGAGCTGTGTGCATGGCAGGTCAATGTTGTGGTGTGCAGGTGCAATGTTCTTGGGCTCGAAATATGAGACAGGTATTGTAAATAGAAAACACATATATTCAATATAGCTCTAGTTAGCTGAGCTAAGTGAAGCTGCACAATGCAGCACATCATACAGCAGTGTGCTAAGAAAATAAAGAAAAGAAAATTGGGGAGATAGGAAAGTGGTGAAATGGGGTGCAAGCAGGGGGAAAAAACATAGTGAAAGGGATGTAGGGATATACAGAAAAGGTGTAGGAAAGAACCATAGTTATCCATTCCTTGTTCAGCAACAATTGTGCACTTTGACTTTGACAGAATTTGTACACTACTTTGGACTCTCACCCCCAGAGAGAGGGCTGAGGACAACATAACTGCATTGTCAAGCCAGTTGGACCAAATTACATGTGTCCAGTAGACACATGTGTGAAATGGAGAGCTATTTTGGGGGGTAGGTACCCATTATTTTTTAAGGTGAGAGTGGAATGTTGAGGAAGGGACACAGCTACATATGGAGGAGGTAATTTGGGTAGGTGAGGATGCATTTGTAGACAGATAAGACAACAGACAGCGGTGGTGTGTGACACATGGGGGGGTGAACACCTTGGATGGGAAGGGTGTTGTGGAATCTCAGTCCCATGTGCCTCCACAAGATAGCAACCATGGGTCAGCTGGCAATGTTCTGTCACTGCTCCGGGGGTGGTAGTGGTCGAGGCTGGGCGCCAGGGTGAGGTTGCTCCACCAGGCAGTCCTGCATGCCCTCTATCTGGCACAGGTGTTGTCCAAAACCACAGTACATAATCCTTTGCACTAAAACTGGCAGCCCATCACAGGTGATATCCCCCATTCACCACTGCTCCCAGAGGTGGGCCCATCCCCATCCCTCGGGGTGGAACTACTCAATGCTGCAGGTAGTGCATAGGCAGCAGAGAGGGCACCACTGGTCTGGGTCCCAGATGTGCTGGGACCTCATGCCACAGCCAGGGGAGGCAGGGTAGGCACATAAGCCAGAACCAGCCTACCTTGACGCACTGTGGTAAATGAGTTGTAGCAACAAGTTAAGGTTAGTAATAACCAAACCATTGTTAGTATTAACAGAATGGAACATAATATTTATTAATCCAAATACATAGTAATGTATATTATGTGTAAAACAACATTACATAACATAACAGTCAGTATGTTAACAGCAAGCCAGTAAGATTTAAACCACAGGGCCAACAAAACAGTTAGTTTAACAAAATATGTTAATACTGAGTCATAATAATACATAATAATAAATTGCCTTTTAACAAAATATAGTTAGTTTAACAAAATATGTTAATATTAAATAATAATAATAATTAACAATAATAAATAAATGAAGAGAAGGGGTGGGGAGAGAGGGAAAAACATTCCATTAGCAACATTGCAGATGATATCCATGAAAACACAGGTAACACATACTTCTACATGTAGTGCCAGTTATGAGTACAGTGACTACAATTCTCCTATAGCTGATTTAGCACGTACATACCTCTCAAGCTGATAGCATGGGACAGTAAGGGGCAAGCAGTAATAAATGCAGGCACAGAACTACACGGAACAGTTTCACATATTGTGGACTTATATAACTACTAAGGTGTTCTGTAAATGGATTTGGTAATACATTGCATTCCAGGTAATCATTTATCTGGAAATCATGTGACAGACAAATTAGGTAGTTTTAATTACATTATGAGAAATCGTGACACTTGAGAGGCATGTTTGTGTACAGTAAGTAAATTAGACAGCCATCGTGCCTTAGTTGGCAGGCATGGGAGTAGATCCCAATAGCTGTGACTGCAGGGGACAGCTGTAAATAATGTAACAATTGACTGCAGCAACATAGTACAGACACGCAATAAATACAGCCATAATGCAAATATTAAGACAGATTTATTTAGAAATCCACAATGCTGCTTAACATGTTATTGTTATTGCTGATAATGCTCTATGATATCTACACACAATATCTGCTCACAACGTGGGCCACCTCAAGCATATAACTTTTGTTCCTGGAGTGGGAAAAAATGAGAGGATTATGTGACTGAAATTGGCCTGGAGACAACCTTTAACCATACTATGAGTTGTGTAATACATTTCACAGGACATTCCTTTGTTACAGTTGACTGCAGCAACCTTACCATAGACATGCAGTACATACAGCTCTACAAAAAATATGTTATGATACCACAATCATGCTGCACACCATTTTGCTTACTGTTATTGATATTTGTTTATTGCAATATAGTTGTTATTGTTCATTTATTGCACTACAGTTCTAATTGCCCATTTATTGCACTACAGTTTTTATTGTTTATTATTTATTGCAGTACATTTTATTATTCTTTATTGCTTATTGCACTACAGTTAGCATAATAAATCCGTACTTACCACACTCGGAGTGCAACTTGGCCAGGAGCCAGGCATGGGCTTGAACGTTGCAAGTCTTTTCAGCTGCAGCTGTTGAGAGAGAAGCACACCATTATGCATACCACTTTTGCATACATTCAGCTTGCATTTTGATAAAACAGTGAAAAACATGCTTATATATTTGTTGGGCATTCCCAGCCTTAACCTCTTGGACCCAGGTGTCGATGGTTCCCCACTTTCTCCTCTTCAGGTCACCATAATGGTGATGACACTGCTCACCAGTTCAGGGGATACCAGTAGCAATGTTAAGTTCCCCTGCCAACTGATCCCAGGCCAAAACCTGCATTCTGAACCCTGGAAACCTCTTTGCATCAGCATGGGTTCATAATTATGTATGAGAAGCCCAAAAAAATCCTGGACTCCTGCACATCCCATGTCTGCACCCGAAGGCAGGTACCCTCTCCAACACCTCCTGGTATATCAGCAGATAAGCAGACACCAAAGAATGGTGTATGGAATCTTTAGGACTATTATAAAACAATAAATAATCAAATGCCAAATGACAGTGTTGAAGATGCGGACAGCTATGCTGAACAGTACACCAATTCAGTATACAAGCACATCTACAACTGCTTGGACTCAGCCATACCCAACAAAACTAAAACTTGCCCCTCAGGAAAACACAAACCTCTCTGGTGGGCATCCTCTATAAACA
The DNA here is from genome assembly GCF_019279795.1 of Protopterus annectens. Lineage (NCBI taxonomy): Eukaryota > Metazoa > Chordata > Ceratodontiformes > Protopteridae > Protopterus > Protopterus annectens. The sequence continues at coordinate 1,448,269,831 of NC_056728.1, forward strand.
GACTGTGCAAGAAAAGGAAGAAACTGTTGTCCAAGGGTAAGAAGGAACAAATTCCAAATTGGAAAAACTTCCTCCTTAGCCTCAGCAAGCAAATTAGATCACTAGTGAAAACCTCCAAAGCCAATTATGAATTGAAACTAGCCTTTGAAACAAAGGAAAACCACAAAGCCTTCTTCAGTTACATCAGGAACCTCCATGGCAAAGGTCAGGTTTGTTCCAATTTAGTACATAACGATATCACTTACACTGATCCTGTTGACTTAGCCAACCTGCTAGCAGATAGTTTCAGCACAAACATCAGCCCCTGCCCCCCCAAAGGCCTTTTATCTGCAATACTTGTCCTGCATCTCATATCTCCATAGATCAAGTGTTAAAGGCCATATCCAAGGCAAAGAACACAGTGTCCCTGGGACCTGATAGTATCCCAGGATGTATTCTGCAACATCTCCAGCAAGAATTAGCTTCACCATCAAGCACCCTATTCAACCACAGCTTAAGCACAGGCTTCATTCTAGCAGAGTGGAAAACTGCCATTGTCATCCCCTTGCACAAAGGTGGTGCCACTACTGACCCTGGAAACTATCGCCCCATTAGCTTGACAAGTCTGATCTGTAAAGCCATAGAGCATATTATAACTATGGATTTCATAAACAAGTACATAGACAATCTCCAAGTAGCTGACCCACCCATTTCAGATTCGTCAAGGGGAGCTCTTGCCTGTTGAACCTGGTTGACTTCTTTGAAACTGTCACCAATATCCTGCATGAGGGAAAGTCAGTACATACAGATTACCTTGACATGGACAAGGCTTTTGATACAATCCCCCACTCAAGCATAATTGAAAACCTAAAATAGCATGGCATAAATCCCATTCTCATCAGGTGGATGGCCAACTGGCTCACCAACAGGACCTACAAGGTCAAAATATATGCCTCCACCTCCGATAACAGACACGTCACTAGTGGAGTTCCCCAGGGATCTGTTCTGGGACCCCTACTGTATGGCATCTACTTCTCAGAAGTCCAGGCAAAGACAAAAGGTCTGTGGCTGATCTAGTTTTTGGACAACTGTAAGTTGGGTGATGTCATTGACTCCCAGGATGATGTTAACATACTGCAAGAGGTCCCAAAGCAACTAATGACTGGTGCTAAAGTCATGACCTCAAGTTAAATGCAAAAAAAGTATCATCCTACCATTCAGCAAAAACATGTCCCCCGATGATTACTACATCAATGGCAACCCCCTAAACACACATCATGTGGAAAGAGACCTCAGTACATAGGTTGACAACAATCTCATATTTGACCATCATGTAGCGGCAGTCATAAGTAAAGGGATTGCATCCAGAAAAAAGGAGGTTATTACCTCTCTATATGCCTTCCTCATTAGACCAATAATTGAGTGCAATGCCCCATTTGGTATGTACCTCTCCAAAGATCTACACCAACTGGAAAGGCCACAGGAATACCTCATAAGGAGAATCCCTGGCTTCCAACAACTGTCCTATGCGGACAGGCTCAAATCACTATTGCTCTACTCGGTATCATGCAGATTGCACAGGGGTAATCTGTGTCTCACCTACAAGGCAATCTCCTGCTTGCCCCCCTGCAGAAACATAGCAGAAAGTGTGTTTGTTGGATAGGTGTTGTTGTAAGTGTAGGGGATCTTATTTAGTTGTGCAATGTTATTTTCAGTGAAGCACACTTTCAATGTTTTGAGTTTTCAATGTTTTGGGTTTTCAATGTTTTGATTTTTCGATGTTATGGTTTCAATGTTATGAAATTCAATGTTATAAAATTTCAATGTTATGAAGGAGATATATATATAAATATATATATATATATATATTTTTTTAATATATATATATATATTATATATATATATATATATATATATATATATATATATATATATATATATATAAAACACTTTGTTGAATCAGATAATGGAACATAGTGAACTGGTGTGTATTTTTCATCCAAAGTGTATGTCACCAAATGCCAGAAATGTTGATTTTGGGTTTGCTTGCATGCAGAAATGTGGGGTTGTTAACTAATGCTAAAACATTTTGACGTACCATAAGTTTTGTCATTGAGGGCAAGAGTATGAGCATGTTGATGGGTTTCGGTAAGGGGGGGCTGATGCAGTACTCTGCATGTGTATTATGTCTGCATTGTATCTCCTTTTGTCTAGTATAGAGGTACTGTTATGGAAAGGCTTTTTTTTTTTTTTTGTAATGAACTGAATGGGTGTTAGATTAGGGACAGTGGCAGGGTCAGGTTTAGGGTTAGCACCCATGAGGGAGGTGGACAACGGTGAATAAGGGTGACAAAGCCCCACCCTCCTGTTTATCTTATTTGTTTGTGCTAGCCCTTACACTGCCTCTGCTCAATACAACAAATTACCAAAAAAGAAAAAAAAAACTTTCCCTAACAGTATCAGTATTCAAATATTATGCCATTTGGTGCTGTTCTTTTATTATTTATTTATGTTTTAATTATCATTAAAGAAACACATTTGCTTTTATTTTTTGGCAAATGTAGGTTTGGATACATCTGTGTGGGGTTCCAGTTATAAGAACGAAAGTCCAAAATATTGAAAGGCTGCATACGCGAAAATGCCATTCATCGATCTGTTTTTTTTGTGAAATCATGGTCCAGTGAAGATTGGGAAATGTGCCCTTTCCTCAGTGTAGTGCGATCTCGGAGTTGGTGTATATAATTAGTGGGGGGGGCACAGCCCCCCATAATAAAGGTTTCAGGTTTCAAAGTTCAGCATTTTCGCTGTTTACAGCATTTGATTTTATGAACATTCATTCATATAATATAGACCCTCTGTGTGTACATGCAAGAGACATAAAGACAAACGTAAATGTAATATTTATGTATGAGTATACAGCAGTATAAAATAGTTAAGTAACCAGTTTGCAATATAACTTATATACCTAGAAAACCAATACAAATGCCACACTGATAGAAATCTAGGATCTAGAATGAATTTTATGGTCTACAATCACCGGTAAGAAGTGAACTTAAGCTGTTAACCACCATGCTCTCATTGCTTTTACCTTGGGAATGCTTAATTTCAAAGCTACCAACATGCGTATTTTCCACTACAATAGTTTGGTTTCAGCATATATTATTCTTATTCAGCTATTTTCTGCTTTATATATTATGTTTGTGTACTCTGCTTGCTTATTTATATAGAAGCTAAAGAACTGTTTCAACATTTTATGCAGGCAGAGTACAATACACTTGCTATCTACTGAACGTTTTAAAGAGTGTCAGGCAGTTGTTCCAGCTATAATTTAATTTCATTTTGCAAGTGTTACTAGTTAAGAAGGATTGTATAACGGAAGCAGCCATATATCTTAAGTACAGTAGATTATGAATCTGCATATAAATGCAAGGCCATTTTCTTACATGTACATTGAAAAGGTAATTGTTTCATGCATTAACACTTGTTTAATTCATCTTGATGGCCTTAGAAATAGTGAAATACTATTTTTGCACAAATGATAAATGTAGAATGATTTCTTATCTTCAAGAATGCCTGTGGATGTTAATTAAGAAAACTGTCAAGTATGTGCATTATCATTCCATTCCACCTTATAGTAATTCATTTAGATTCTGCATTGCAAGAAATGAGCAGAACTGATTAATGCAGTCTACTTCCTTTTGATCTTGCAATGATTTTGCTTCAGTAGAGAAGTTTTAATCTACAATAAATTTTATATTGAAATGCTGAAACAGTGCAAAGGGTAAAGAAAGATCAATGTTTTCAAGAGCACGTTATAAGGTAATGAGATGGATAGCCAACTTAATTTCATAGCTCAGTCTCCATGTATGAAATAATTAAAATGCTTGTGAGAAATATATTATACAAAATGTCCTTTCAAATGTCGAAATAAATCAATGGGAATATTGGCTCACAGTAGTATATACATACTTTTTGATTATTTATTTTCTTTAAATCTGCAGCTTCGTTACTTTTAGAAATAGCCCTACCTACCCTTTAGGTCTTAATCACTTGCAAAGGTCAGGTATGACACTGCCCTTTTTCCCATTCTGTCTTCAGTTTTCTCCATTCTTTCCCAAACAGTGATACTGCAATTCAACATTGTATGGAAACTTATCTTAACTAGCAACACTTTCTGTCAACTTAAATTCCTATGAAATAAATTCCATATAAGCCTCATACTCATGTTCTATGATTTAAGTTTGACCCTAAAACTGATGAAGAAACAGTGTCCAATATCCCAAAATGTTGTTATTCTATAGTACTATTTATAAAGTAAAGTTATAGACAGGATTTATTTATCCCAACTTGTTCTTATCATATGCAATATCAGAATTATTTTTCACTCTGTTAATAACTGTTGTTTGAAAATGTAATTGCCTGTTGTTCATTTTTTTTTGTAGATAACAGCATATTTAAATATTTTTAGATTTCAGGGCATATTATGTTATATTATCAGTACTTCTGTGACAGAAAAATTAAATATAGTACAAAAATCAATAACTTTCTGCTGTTTATTGATCCATTGTTATCATAATCATGCCTCCTTGGTTAATAACCATTTTCATGAAAAGCAGTATGAATTGTAGCTATCATCGACTTACTACAATAAACAATTTTATCTGCTTAAGTCTAGGATTGCCACCTTTTTAGATGCCCAAAATGGGACATGTTGATGGTAATATGAGATTTTGCAGGGCATACTTTATCCCCGACTCATGCTAAGGGCCGAGCTTCAGTTTTTCACCCAAATAAGGGTTTATCTTTGTGAAATTTGAGTTGATTCTATTATTTCATGTAAAATTCAGATTTCACAAACAAAATAATAGTTTGAACCATTTAGTAGGCAGGAAAATTTGTGAAATATTTTACATCTTAAAATATCAGGGTATGTTCTATTTTTATTGTTTTTTAAGGAACACGACTATTCAAACAGGGTTTGTTCTGCTCAAAGAGGGACAAGTGACATCCCTACTGGTATTTGAAACATGCTGCTAAACAACTCTGTATCATTATGCATTTTAGTTCTGAACGACAGTTACTGATATATCAGTCCTCAGTGGTCAAAAACAGAAAACTAAAATTGCAATTATTCCAAATAACAAAGGTGTAGGTGAAACAGTTATTCAGAAGAATATTGAAATTAATAATGTCATACAACATCTATATTATTACATAGCTGCCTTCCATTCTCTCAAGATCCCACATCTAATTTGTAGACTAAGGCTGTCATCAAAACTTTTATTTGAGTACTTGCCAAATGGCAGACAAGTCGGCACTGGTAAAGTACCTTTATTCCACCATTTGCTAACAATTCTTCAACTCACTTATTCCATACTAAAATTCCTAAGTGTTAATATCACAAGAACAGGGGTTAAATGCCCAACATATATGTTTGGAAAGTAATACAAGACTTTCAATTATTTGACAACTTCAGTTTCATTTGTTAGTAGAGTAATTTTCACAATACAGATGAAAGTCATACGATTTGCCATACATTTCTAAAATGGTCTGATGTTGTAAAATTCCAGAGATAAAATCTAAACATAATGTCAGAAAACAGACATGCAAATGATCCGATTAAGATTATGAAATTCATTTGCAGAACCTTTTAAGTCATTTGAGATGAAATAATCTCTTTTCTATATTATAATGATTGGTATGGTCACTATTGTATTAAAATCCCTTGGTATACTTGTCTAATGATGGTCAATCAAACACAGATGCTCATTCAAAAGAGTGCATGCTTTGTTTATCAGAGAGAAAAAGGAATTACAGTCCCTTATGGTAGAAAGAAATGAATATCCTTCACCGAGACTGTGTGGTAGTAAATTTCCTAGCATAATCTGTTTGGATTCCCTTCTGTCACTGGAGCTCTGATCTTTATTACAATTAAAAGAACAATGGTGTCATACCAACTGTTATAACTAAACAATAAGTAAGGTACGAGAGCAGACAAATTCCTGCTGCATAAATACTATGTGATTAACTGTGGAAATTAAAATGACTTCCTTGCACTATGACCAGTGACGTACTCAAAGAATATTTTATTGATAATATAAGTAACTATAATTCATGTGCTGCTGTTCCTGACAGTTTTGTGATACATTTTCAGTTCAGATTTACTAAACTTTATGCAATGCATTGAATAATTTGCATTTGATCTCACTAGTTTTGTGTTATTCAAAGTCATTGTAAGATGATCCTCCAAATATTTCAAAAAATGGCCTGAAGTTGTTGTAAAATTTACTAGATAAAACCTAAACAGAAAGTCAGAATGCATGCTTTGATTTGAATAAGCATCTGTGTTTGACTGTCATTAAACCAGAATACCTACGGATTTTAATAAAATATCAGCAATGCAAATCATTATAATATCTAAAGAGGTCTGAAATGAGTCATGGTCAAAAGGACTTGCTGTACTACCCTCTTATAGTCATACATTCAATTTTCTAAGTGATAATCTCTTGAACAATAGCAATAATTAAGAAAAAATAGTGCATGAGCAACATTAAATAATATAAAAATTCACTTTCCACTACTATCCATGCAACTATAATTTAAATATAATTTCCCTGTGTATAATTACAGGGTTCTTCCTGTAATATAATCAGTTATCAGTTAAATTAAAAATGCATTTATTTCAAATGCAAAAATGTTGAGTTTAATAATAACATGAGGATGTCTGGCAGTTTAGAAAAGAAGATTACGGGCACGAATAACTGTCAAGCTTTATCTTATAGTTCTGGCTTTGAATCTTTCAGCTTCTATTTGCCTATTTTGGGACTTAACAACAAATTACTTATCCAAACGGTTCTCATGCATTACCTATTGTTCGTGAGTTACATTTGAAAAAGCAGGACTTGGGTCCAGTGGGCTTACCTGTTTAATACATTAATAAAGCAAAACAAAAATAAAATAAAAATGTACAACATCAAGAATCTAAATTCTTGCCTACATCTAACTAAAGTATATGCAAAAACTGCCCAAAGTTCAATTAATTAGTAATGCTCCTCTACAAATCAGATTTTTTTGTACAATATATATTTATTTTTATAAAGGCACGATGAATGAGGTAATTAGCTAGTGCAAGACTGGTCTTGTGTGCCAAAAAAGAAAAAAATATACCTGGGAAGTCATTAAATGGCCTACTGTTAGTGGCTCATACTAAAAAGGCCTGCTCCCACAACATTGCATTTTGTAATTCAAAGATATATTAGTCGCACTAAGAAAAGACCTCATTATCAGCATATATGGCATGTCTCTGAAACAGTTACTAATGTAATGTGTAGATCACTGCCATTCTGCATGTTGTAGTAGCAAACTCCTACTTGTGTAGGCACTGGCAATCCTCCCACTCTTTTTCCTGCACAAATAAGTACACAAAGAGAAACATACACACGCACACACACACAAACACACACACACACACACACACACACACACACACACACACACACACACACACACACACACACACACACACACACACACACACACACACACACACACACACACCACAGTCCCCATACCTGTCCCTGACCTGTCTGCCCTCCCATGGTTCCCCACAATCCCACATCCCCATAATAGTTGAAGTGCCATTATGTCTGGATGTCTAGCATTTCTCCCATCCTACACCCAGTACCCATACTACTGCACATGCTGATACAGCACTTAAAGATAGTGTAATCCCTGGTGTCCTTTGATCTCCCCAATGACTGTGCTGATGTGAGTGCCATTATGTCACTTAACATTTGCTGTAGCTGTGCTGTCTAGTGACTCCCTCCACTCCATGATTACAGTACAATGGTCATGGTAGGTACTTGAACACTGATTTTTGACCATGTTCACTACTGTGATGTGGTGGTGATGACCATGCTGTTCTACAGGAATATGAGATTTCTTGAACCATTTGGCATGTAGATTCCTTCCTGGAGGCAGTTCTGGGAAAGACAGTAAATGGCTAATTAGCATATGCAACTCCCTTGGACTGCCTCATTAGCATTCTGCACGGCCACAGAGCCAGGCTTACGTGGTTCTTCACATTCTCATGCTAGATCACCACACAGCACCAAGTTAGGATAGTTGCTGAATATCAAAAAGGTTACCATGGTGTCTACACAGAGGTGTACATGTTGTAGTACCTTCATGAATTCCCCTCACCCTCTTTTCAGTCTTTTGCTGTACTATATTTCAAACTTCCCGATCTATAGATACTTCTGAGGTAGTGTTTTTTCTAATTTCTCCAAATCTTTTGGGTTTCTAATGCCATGACAGGAATGGACCCTATTCCTAAGCCAAAGTATGGTTAAAGTTCATGAAATTAGTATTGTTTCAATATTTGATGTCAGCCAAAAGTACTCTTTGCAGCACCCACACTGTGCCCAGTAATGATTCCTTCTGTAATTTGTATGGGGTTAGATGGATTGGCAACATATCTAAATATAATTGTAAATTCTTTTATATAAGACCCGTTGTTCCTACTACTATTGGAACTGTCTGGGCATCTTTCTTCCACATTGCTCTCATTTCTGCCTGCAGATCCTGGTATTTTATAACTCTGTATCTCTCTGTACGCAAGACACTATAGTCACTAGGTGTGGTGATTTCAATGATCAATGCTACTTTTGTCTTCTTTTCTTGGTCCACTATATCCAGTTTTCTAGCATCTGTCTTTTGAACTGTCGGTAATGGGTGATCACAGGTAATATAAACCTCATAATTTTCTATGAAGTTTTCTGGCTCATGTTTCCAGTGTTTTTCAGCCACTTCGATACCTCATAATGTTTGCAGAATCCCCAGTACAACAGTCTTGCCACATTGTTATGCCTTTCAGTATACAGTACTTCTGCCATTAGTGTGTTGCAACCAGCAACAAGGTGTGCGATTGTTTCCAATTTGGTTTTGCAAAACCTATATTTGTTTGTTTCTCCCACATGTTCAATGGACTTTGCAAACCAGCATGGATGTAGCCCACTATCTTGGGCTGCTAATATTAACCTTTCATTTCTTGGTTTGAATTTGCCTCTCCTTAACCATTCCTGTGTTCATTCTTGATCAATATGAGGCTCTTCCAGAAGTTTTCCATACTTGCAACTATATCTATGTTTTTTCAACATTTCTTGCCTTCTCATCTGTTCCTTCACCTTATATTCTTTCTTTTGTTTTTTGGTACATTCAGTTGCTGCCTCTTTTTTATCTACTTCTGGTTTGATTTCCATTCCTGCCTGATATCGATATGCTTCTGCTAAATTAAACAGACAAGTCATCTTAAATTTATTCTCCTCATGTTTCAAAACTTTCACAATATTTGGATCTTGTGAGGTCAGCAGATACGTGTGGAGTCCCATGATTCCAGATCTATACATGTAATCAATTTCAAGGAGGCCCATCCCTCCTTCGGAATGAGGAATATATAATCTTGGTATACAAAGATTTTTATAAATCATTTGGTGAGCATGAAGCATTATTCTTGTTTTAATATCTAATCTGTCCAAGACTTTTTGGGGCCAGTCAGTCACTCCAAAATTGTATGTTAGGACAGGAAGAGCAAATTGATTTATAGCTTGGATCTTGTTCTTAGATGTCAGTGCTGTTCTCAGAATTAATTTATGTCTTCTAAAGTATTCCTTACTGAGTTTTATTCGCATTTGTTTGTATTTTATTGCTGATCCTTCATCAATTCCCAAGTATTTATACACTTTCTCTTGCTCAAGTTTTTTTATATCACATTCTTGTCCCAAACTGATGTTTTGTTGGTGCTGCAGTTTTCCTTTTTTAAAGGTTGCTTTTGTACATTTATCAAGACGAAATGACTTTCTGATATGATCTAAAAAAGTTTTAACAACCTGCAGCTGTGCTTTCAGTTCCTCATCTGATGAGCTATACAGCTGTAATCATCAACAAAGAGAAGAGAAGTCATTAGACTTTGTTGTTTTCTATTAGCCAAATTGTAGCCATGGCCTAAGCTGTTAAGTAAACAACTTAATGGAGTAATGGCATGACAGAATAGCAATGGTGACAGAGAGTCACCCTGGAATATCCCCCTTTGAATTTTTAACCCCGGGATAATAATCTGTCCTTTATCGAGACTTAATTGCAAAATGGTCTGCCATTGTTTCACGGTTACTGTAATATAGTCAATCAGTGTAAGGTATATCTTATACATTTTTAAGCACTCTTTTATCCATGAATATGGGATACTATCAAATGCTTTTTTGTAGTTAATCCATGCCATACTTAGATTCTTTCCCTTTTTACAGTTCTCCACTATAACTTTATTTAACAACAAATGATCCTTTGTTCCACGTGACTTTTTTTTATTGCCCTTTTGTTCTACTGCCATAATTGCATTTTCTTCTAAATGACTATAAACTGTGTTGGCGTCAATTCCCATGTATAGTTTATACGTCATCAGAAGGCAAGTTATTAGTCTATAATTTTTAGGGTATCTTGCATGTTCAATCTTAAGTAAGAACATTGTTTTGCCTGTTGTTAGCCAGTGTGGTGTCTGTTTGGGTCTATATCAGTTCATAGAAACGTCTGACGTTCGAACACCATATGTTCGAACTTCAAACCATGGACTGCAAAAACACTGAAGTCTTAAAAGTCCCAGGGAAAAAAATTGCTGTTCCAAGAAACACACATGCAGCATAAACACACCAAAACAACATCAATCCACACACATACACTCAAAATCCTACATCTAACCCTACACTAAACTGTATATACCTACTACCTATCCACTTACCTTAACCCAAACCCTAACCCTAAAGTCCGTCACTATCACACACTCACCTGACCTGCACCCTAACCCTAAGCCACAGAAATGGCCCACCTTCCCTGGGAAAGAATTTGGTGGGCCACGGCTTTGCGATTACCAGTGTTCGAACTTTACAGTTCAAACATATGGTATTTGATATTCAGCCGTTTCGACGGACTGATATAAATCCATCTGTTTGGGGTGCGCATATAAATAGTTCTTATTCATGGCTAAATCCTTGTGCAAATATGTTAGTACTTTTAACCAAAAGTTAGGTGCTGCATCAGGGCCTGGCGTTTTCCACTTAGAGGCTTTTCTTAACTTTGATTCAATCGCTGTTATTTCATCCCATTTCATATCCTGTATCTTTAAACTTCTTATTCTTTCTTTTACTTCTTATATCCATTTTGCATCATTTTTATGTTCCACGGGATCTTTATAGATACTTCTCCAAAATATATCTACTTCCTCTTTTTGTGATGGTCTTTCAATTCCTTTAACCTTATTTCCCAATTTTCCTCCAAAACTATTTTGGGTCATCAATAAATTGCTTATTTTGTACTTTTCCCTTATATTTATCTGTGTATCTTCTATGTTTTTCTGCCTGTGCTGAAATATTTAGTTTATTTGCAATACTGCATGATAGATCCTGGTCTGTTCTAATACTGTACATTGCTTTAATCACATCTATGTTTCTTAGCATTTTTGTTAATCTATTCCCTCTTTTATAATCTTCTAACAGTGACACTTCTTGTCTGAATTGCTTGTCTTCCATAGGAATAATTTCGTTGGACTATTTATTTATTTTATTTATTTTACATTTGCTGAATGAGCTGAGTAGCCCTTTTTCAGCAGAGGCCTGGAGAGAAAAGCTTCACATAACATACAATTAATATGTACACAGAATAATTAAAAAATCAAAAAATGTCATAGGTCTTGAGAGACAATTACAATATATACAAATGTGTCAGTTATGACAATATATACAATGTGTCTCAGATTAATAAAAAGAGATAAATTCAAAAGTATAAGGTTTCATAACACAGCACTATACATATTGAGAGTAACCCTTTGACAGGTGATGTAGTACTGAGTATTTATAGTAGCTTTAGCAGATTGTGCTTATGGAGGGTAAGTACAGTGACAAGCTCAGAGACTACTAAGGTACTCCTTAGTGGCTGATTTAAATTGTTTAGGATTTGTGAGCGTTCTGATTTCTAAAGGGAGTTTATTCCAGGCAACTGTTGGGTGACAGCTATATATTTTGCGCCCTGATTTGGTCTTGGGTTTAGATACTTGTAGCAGGTCTTGTGTAGAGCTACGGAGTGATCTAGAAGGAGAATAGTAGGAGATGAAGGAGGATAATGCTTGACAGCAGGAAAGTATGTATAGGATAGAGTCAATGATCTGGAGCTGGGAGAGGAGAAGATAGTGGGGTAGTTCAAGCCAGTTTAGATATTTTAGGGAGAGACGGTGATGGGATGTACTGGTTTGTTGAGCTGCAAATCTAACTCCCTTGTTGTAGGTAGCCTCAAGTTTGCCCAGGAGTGAGGAGTTCAGGTTTGTGAGAATTTGGGAGATACATAAAAGACTGGATAGAAGGTAGGCATGAGAGAGAGAAAGTTTTTTGCCTCGGTTGTGAGGAACTTTTTATTTCTGTACAGGAGACCTAATTTCTGGCGAGTCTTCTGAATGTAATTGGAAACATGTAGGTCGAATTTCAGCTGGTCATCGATGGTGACACTGAGGAGCTTTGTGCTGGATTCATCATCAATGAGAGTATTGTTAAGAGATTGTATGGAGAAGATGGATTTTATATGGTTAGCATTTTTGAAGAGAAAGAGTAATAGTTTTGTTTTTGGGGGTTGAGGATGAGGTGGTTATTGGAGAGCCAGGTCTCAACATAGTTATAAGTGGTCTGAGTAGTTGTGGAAGAAGTTTAGAGGGAGAGTTGTCAATAGTGATGACTGTAGAGTCATCAGCATATTGTATTAGGGAAGATAGAGGACAAGAAGTATAGTATTGATTAGTGAATACATTAAAAAGTAATAGCCCAAGTATAGAGCCTTCACCAACTTCCATTTTTACTGGGAGGGAAGGGGAGAGTGCAGAGTGCCATCTAACTGATTACTGTCTATCAGTGTGGTAACTAGAGAACCATGAATCAGAGGAGAAGTTGAGGTTAGATAGTTTTTCCAAGAGAAGAGAATGAGATACAGTGTCAAAAGCCTTTGAAAGGTCTAGGAAAAGACAGAAGATAAGGTTGTGGTCATCTCTGGCTAGATACATTTTGTTAAGGAAGGATAGTAGGGCTGCGGTAGTGCTATGTGTAAGATGGAATCCATGTTGGGTGGGTGTGAACAGATATTCCCATGTTAGGTATTGAATGACTTGTCTATGTATACGTTTTTCCAGTATTTTAGAGAGGGGGGAAAGGATAGCAATTCATCTGAAGTTGGTTATATCTGAGGAGTTACCCCCTTTATGGATAGGTAGGGTATAGAATTGTTTCCAGATGGAAGGAACCTTAGACTCTGAAATGGAGCAATTTATCAGTATAGATATAGGAAGAGCAAGAGAGTCAGCTGCAAGCTGAAGAAAAAATGAGAGAATGCTGTCAGCTGATACTGAGCATGTTTTTAGTTTTGAGAGTAACATTTTGATGTAACTGGTTGGCACAGGTTTGAGGGAGAAAGTTGGGGTAGAGTTAGTAATTGGAGCAGGTTTAGGGAAGTAGGGTGGGTTAGTAGTAAGAGAGTTAGATTTAGGGGTAAATAGCTTTGATATTGATTCTATAAAGTAGGTATTAGAATCTGTGGCTATTTCTTGAGGTGTTTTGTCTGGGTACGGATTGAGAGATGAGGGATTTCCAGGATGTAGTATTTGGTTTATGACATTCCAGAATTGTTTGGGATTATATTTTAGAGCAGTTAGAGGACTGAAATAGAAGTCTTGTTTGTCTTAATTAATATGTTTTTTTGCCAAATTCTGAGTTCTTTATATTTTTGTAAGTCCTGAGGGAGTTTGGTATGTATCCATCTTTTCCATGATTTGTCTCTAGATTTCATTAGGGTGCGTGTTGCTTTTGATAGCCAGCAAGATATATTATAGTAATATATATTGATATATATAACTCTAATATATATATATATATATATATATATATATATATATATATATATATATATATATATATATATTATTAACACCAATTGTTGTGGTAACAGTAGTAGTGGAAGAAGTATTGTTGTTCTGCTGCTGTTACAGGTCTTATGCCACATTACACAAAAATGAAAAATGTATCGGTTTTGCAAGAGAAATCTGAAAGTATTAATGGAAAATCATGCATTTTATAGGAATATTTCAGTAATCATACTTGATCACAAAGATCTGTTGTGACTCACTGTACTAGGCACCTTGATAATATTCTGCATTACATTTGAACATAAATAGAAAAGTTGTCTTGTTTGTCTGTCATATTTTTTTAAGAAAAACATAGGAACAAATTGAAAAGGCTGAATAAGAAGTTGCTCCAAAACATTAGTAAATTGTTTCCCTCAATATGTCATACAAGCACAGTATTTATTCCTGGGGATTTAATAAACTCTGTGTAGGCTTAGCTCAAAGCTTACACAAAGTTTACATGTTATCGCAATGAGCAGCAGCACAAATTGCATATCATGCTTACATGGATACAAGCATGGTTTTATAGTCAGCAACAGTGTTGCCTGCCAGGAAACCATGTAAAGCAGCATGAACACCTTTGGACATACAGACAGTTTTACCCAAGGGCAAATTAATTCTGCATGATTGCGCGGATGCCACAATGACTACCAAGGTTTAATTTAACGCAATGAATAAATTCCTAACACATTATAGGAAAGTGTAGTCAGTGCAGAGTAGAGTGCAAACATGTTTTATGCATACTGAAATAAAGGTTTGATGGTGATCATCAAGAGTACATAGACTGTATTATAAATGCACTAGTCAGGGGAAGTGTTTGTATTGGAAAGGACCACACACACGAAAGGTAGGAATGAAGAAAGGGGAAGATGACAACTGAAACATGGTAATGTACACCTGATAATGAAATGTCAATGTACATACACCAAAAAAGAAAAGATAGTTGTAGTATGAACATTAACCACATATGTACAACTCCTTTGTAGATATAGTCATATCATTACACAGTTGTATAATATCTGACTGTCACACAAGGTCACATATCAATGGAGATGATTACTTGTGATATAAGCACCCTGACATGATCATTGGAGAGCATATTTATCAAGGATGGTATATGTAATATGGGGTATGTGCATATTGTGAAGATGTGCAAAATGAGTTGGTGGAATATAAATGTAATCTTAGCATAGGTCTCAACCTATCAGGTCACATAGCAACATGCTGATGGACCAACAATAGATAGAAGCACCCACAATCATGATAATATAATAATGCCACCTTTAATCTGTGTCACTGACATAAAATATGTGATTGTGACATATTATACATGTTCTGCATGAACATGTGTACAACTGGAATGATTATTCAGTAATCTATAAGGGTAATCAAGCACACCTTCCTCAAAATCTACCACTTTTTGATGATATTAAGAGGGACAGTGTTACATATGTAGTTTACATTACAAGGAATCCTGGCTGGATGAGAGGTTTGCATGACATATATATGTCACAATCCACAATTGTATGAATGTAACCCATGCCATCATTGCTGTCAATTAGCTATGTATTCAGTAGGTGTATCACAGGAACAGGTATCATACAGGCATCTTGTATAACACCTTATAGGGAGTCCTGCACTGTCAACTCCCAACAGTTTTGCATCACAAAGAATACTTTGGTGTGGCTGATAGGATGTGTGGGAGCTTACTGTGGCAAAAGTGATACACTTGAGTAAATCATCCCAGGAAGACGTGTGGTGAGGTACATGAAAAAGAGTGCATTGCACTCAATTATTGGTGTGATGAGGGCTAAGAACAATGGGACTATGATGTCCTTTGATGTGGATGTCCTGCCCATACTCAGAAGTTGTGCTGCATACAAGGGACTTGTCACCACTGTGGCCATATACTGGTGAAAGTTCTTCTTACTATCTACTTAAGTACCCATGTCATGTACCACTTGGTCTGCAGATAGGGATGTGCTGTCTGCATTGTAATTACCTTGTGTATCTGCTTTCATAAACGAGCTAATCATGATTTTTGTTCATCTACTGTGTCTCCATGACTCTAGTAGCAATCTTTTGTATGTGTTAACACTTTTTGCATTATACCAATACCATTCTTGGATTCAGTGATTGCCCACAATTTGCAGTCATCCACAAAACTGGTTAGACAAAGGATGTGAGAGTTTGACTTGACTTCTGAGACTTAAATACTGAACAGGAAAGAGCCTAATACAAAATACTGAGGTATGGACCTGGTCACTGGATTCTAGTTAGAGGGGACTTCACATACTTTGACATTATGTGTCCTATATGTGATCCATCTGTCTACCCACTTGATGATGTTGTTGTTTATGCCCACTTCAGACAATTTCTCTATAACACCCGAGTGTGGATTTATGTCAAACACCATGGCCAGGTGAAGATATGTGGGATGACAGTCTTTTCTGCATGCATGCATGCCCTTGGTGACCTTCATGAAGATGTTAAACAGATTTAACAGACATGATATAGCCTAAACAAATCAAGCATGAATTTGGTACACAGTCAGGAGATTACCTGTGTTTTTTTTTGTTTTTTTTGACTCATTGGTTTGCCTCATAGATGAGGAGAGTCAGGAATATGGGTCTACAAGTCCCTACATCAGGTGATAGCCCCCCCCCTTTCAGATAGATGACTGTTGCTGTACACCCTTCTGCAAGAACATCGGCTGTCTGGAGGGTGTGTTTAAGTAGGGATCCTACTCTGTCTGCTAGGTCAGGTTTTAAGTTACTGTATAGGTAACCTGAGATGTTGTCAGGGCCCATTGATTCAGTATTTGTAGCTTTAGAGAGCACACAGATAAGCTGCTCTCCTGAAAAGATAAACTGAGTATTGTTTACATGTATAATTTGGATGATGGCCAGTGGCAATACAGGAGTGAAGTGTGTGACAGTAATCCACACACAAACCATGGCAAAGGCAGCTGAAGATCACCAGATTTCTTTCCAATGATATTTCAACACCCGTATCTCGTATAAACAAAGTTTTTTATTATTATTAAACATAAAGAGTTTAGTGGTTTCATTCCAATGGAACTTCCTCAGAACTCCATAGAAGTGTGTGACAAACTGTCAGCTAGCATATTTTCTGTTTTCTCCAGCTAAGTATGGCTGTTGGCATCAACAAACAGCTCTGTGCTTAGTTGTGTATCCTTTTAACATTTCACATGTGTTTAAATAAATGATTTGTGATAATACCTCCAAATGCAACCTTGATCTTGCATCACATGCCACACAGTGGTACTGTTCACATAGTCATACAACTGCACCAATGTCACATAATTACATCAATTGCACAACATATTCCTATATGTGTTTCATGGGAAAACTGAGTTTGAGAGGCCTGATTCCATATAAGGACACATTACAAATGAGTTGGTTGTGGCTGATACAGAGCATTTGTTGATACAAATGCTGATAGTCACACAATGGCTGACTGTGACGAGTGATGGTCCCATGACTGCCAACCAATATGTGACATCCCCACACTGGGCCAATAATCAAGCAGTGTGAATCCTCACCCCTGACACTGGAAAGGGACGTGTACTTGGAATACAAATTGATGCACTCAGTATTTCCAGATGCAGACCTCTCTGCATCAAGCACAGTTTCTCTTAAGAGAATACAGGTAACACACTCAGCCCAGGGTCTGCATATCTTTCTCCTTCCAGGTCATCAATAAGAATCCCACTGGTACAGCTATAGGGCTATGTCTTCAGCCGAGTGTCCAAGCCAAGTGTTCCAGCACCCTCTCTGTAAGATCAGTGTTTGTGTCCCTACCCCAAGTAGCTGATACACACAATCTGTGAGATTTCATTATTCCCTTCTGCCCACAGTATAAGGTAGTCATCACCACCACAGGACACTCCACAATCAGCTACTCTAAGGTCCTTAACAAATGGAGTCCAATTATACTATGTAACATTAATACTAATGGTAATGTTGACCAAGACAGCTAGGCCTTCTAGAGTGGACCACATAGTGTCACCAAATAAATATAAGCACTCTCAAAGGTTAAATATTTTCTACAAGGACCAGCCACTAAAAGTTTTAAATATATTTAATAATAAATAATAGAGGAGCATGAACATACTGAATATATTCACAGTGAATCAAAGAGTTCAAATCACAGGAAATATTGAAACTAACATTGATGGACAGGCTAATACAAATAAAGAAAAACAATATCTAAACTAAGCTTCACTATATTCCTGATTGAAACTAGGAGAATTATTATTCTTTAATAACTTACTTGATAAAGCAAGGCACAATGAAATATGTGAGCAGTCTTTCTAGTCATGTTCCCCAAAACAGAATACTCCATCCTCAGAGATTACTCCCTGTAAAATATAATATCCAAGATTGCTTGCAGATTGACCTCATCTGGTCACCTGAATCTAGGTTCTCACAGTAACCCCCTTTGAAGCTGAGACAGGAATTTAGCACAGACGGCTACAATACACATCTTAAATGTTTATGGCAGTTCCTGGGGCTTCTCCTCTTTTTACTGAACTAATGAACAATGGCTTCTTCCAGACCAACCATGTCTGGTCCTAATCAGCACTGTGGGGTACCATTTTAATGGTTTAGCAGCTCATTTACATTTCCCGTATGTTTCTTAAAGTTAACCTTTGCTGTCCCAGTGTCATCTATTAAAACATAAACATTTAATTCAGTTACAGGAATGCATGTACATTTCTTTTTCTTCCAGCAGGGAGCACTGTTGATGCATTTTAACACAGCCAAATCTCACAAACACATTTTTCAGTACAAGCATCTCTACGATCAATTTGATATGAAAATGACATATAATTATTCATGAAATTCCATCTAGCTGTGCTGGCACAAGTCATACATCCAATGCCTTATTTCTCATGGCATGGCTGGCAGTAGCTCCTATCGTCACACTGACCACCTCAGCAATCCTTGGGAATAGCAACACAATTATGCATATAATGAATTCCACAAGGTTGCAATTGAATCAAAACATGCAATATGTTTGTGTGTATCACAGCCTTACATGTGGATGAAACAAGACGTATGTGCCCATGTAATCAGTATGATGTTATATTGATATATTTCACAGATCATTTAATGATGGTAGGCATGCACATGCACACCTGTGCCATACTGCATGCGTCAGTGTGATGGCTGAATGAGAGCTGAGTAGAATGTTTGATCTGCTCCACTACAAAAACACATGCCTTAATAAACCAACAATATACATAGTATCTTCCCATGTCAACAGTTCTCAGGAGGCACATTACAAGAGCTATATGTCAGCAGCAGCCATCAATAAATTATTTCACATCCCAGATACACTCTTGTAGGCCTACCATACATGCACCCCTTAACATAGCACATGTTGATGACAGCAGTATTGACATGTGAAATCGTGTTAGGGTCATAGGTCATTACTAAGCTAATGGCCAACATGACAGAAAATCCTACACATTATTATAACATTTAAGGCAAACTCACTATATCTATATGATGAAATATACTAAGGCTTTGTGTGTGCACTGCACTATGACAGAATTAGCAATCACATATCCAGTGGTCTGGAGATGGCTTGCAGAGGTTCATAGAAGGACTGTGCTTCATGATGTGTGTATGCATCTTTGACATGAGGACATCCTTCACTTCCTCTGCAGGAAGGATGTCATATGACCAGAGGGGAAAAAGAGGATGTTGGATGCATGGGGCTACGTTAATGGATCTCCTAAGTGGTAGTGAAATGAAAAGTGATTCAAAAGATCATACAATGACCATAATGCACCACCAGCCACACACACACACACACACACACACACACACACACACACACACACACACACACACACACACACACATACACACACACACACACACACACACACACACATACACACACAACAGTAGACTGCATCTGATTAGAACAATGCACCATTGTAGGTATAGAAGCTAAATTATATACAAAGTAACAGTAGCACCACCACATATTTATTACTTTAACACTGTCACATTACACATTATGTAGTATGATAACATCACTGTATGCTGAGAAGAACATGTTGGGACAAGTGTCTGACATGGATGTGGAGTTACATCTCAGTGTAAGATTGTCTCAAAAATATTTAAATGGATACATACTTAAGTTACCTGCAGTCAGATTTAATCTCCTAAATATCTATTTACAATATCTGGAGAACACAGTATTTAATGTATTCAGTGTTATTGGCACAACACAAGTTTGATTTGAATAATATCAGAGTGCACTTTATGCAGATGACATCATCAGTGTATGTTACAGGAAGATGTTTGTAGGAGTGTCTGACATAAGTGTGGACTCACATGTCATTCTGAAATTGTTACCATACTAATTTTTGAATGCACACACAGACACGCACACACACACACACACACACACACACACACACACACACACACACACACACACACACACACACACACACACACCAACTGACCTCAATGAAACTAAAATCCCTACCTATTTATAGAACACAGTACTTAACACAAGCACCACAGCACTAGTCTGGCTTTTAGAGTGTCCAACAACACTTTATAGCTGATGACATCAGCAGTGTATGTTTGTGAGAAGAATATTGCAGTAGGAGTGTCTCACATGTTGTTCTAAAATGGTCCCTCTAATGTGAATTAACTATACACAAACACACATAAGTTGACCATAGTGAGAATAGAATCCCTACCTAACTCATTAGAGCAGCTAGAGAGCACAGCACTTAATGCAAGCACTACTGCACAAGTCTATCTTTTACACTGCTACACACTTAAACATACATAGAGACACACACATAATGTGGCTGCTGTATTTTGTCAAAATATTTGCTTTACATGGGACTGAGTTGCTGACAGTAGGATACAGCCTTACACTCTTCTGACTACACAAACCGGTTGACTGTAATGAGTGTAAAATCCCTACCTAACTAGTTACACCAGCTAGGGAATTCAGTATTTAATGCATGCACCACAGCACACATCTGAGTTTGGTACTGCTGCTGGACAATTTATAATGTATGACATAATCACTGGATGTTTGAGAGAAGAAGTTGGGAGGCCTGTATGAAATGGATGTTTAGGCATGTACGACTGTCAAAATATTTGCTCTCCATCGGACTAGATTCCTAACAGTAGAATACAGAATCATGCTATTCTGACTACAAACACACCAGTTGACTGCAGTGAGACTATAACCCCTACCTAACTCATTAAACCAGCTAGATAACTCAGTACTTAACACAAGCACCACTGCACAGGTTTAACTTCACACTGCTGCACACACATTTTCACATATGTAGAGACACACACATAATGCGGCTGCTGTGGTAATTTAACCCACATGTACATAGTTTGTTCCCATCCACAGAACACAGTAGTCAATAACTGTACCATAACTGAAGTAAGTTTTTACCTTGTCATAGTGGTCTTCATAGATTATGCCATCATCATTATATGATGTGAGTAACATATCCTGTTAAGAACATGGTGTGTAAAGTGAGGATTTTGTATTTCCTGTTCTGTTTCCAATGTGCAGGTATACTTTAAAAGGCAGCTTCTCAAACTTGATTCAAAAAGTTGTCAGGGATGCATGTAGCAGAACTAAGACATATGCAGCTCTTTCTCAGTATGTTGTGTGCATTATACAGTTATTGCCACATACAGACTCACACATGTTTTGTGATCAGCATGGATGCAACTGTGTATGTACATGTGTTCATATTTATGATGAATTGATGTCCACATTATTGCATATATAACACAGTCTTAATGTGTATTGTCAGTATAAAGGTTTAGATGATGTAACAATGCAAGTGTGCTATTTATTTCTGTAGTGTAGTTGACATTTGTGGGCTACTACTTATATACCCATATTCAAGTGCATGGAAGCAGAGCACACATGAGTCTAAGTAAATATGTGGTCAGTCAGTAACATGTGTCTTTCCTTTGGTTGTGTTTTACATGATTTTTAATGGCATGAAGACTAACTGGGCAGCAAACATAGCAATATATGCAATTCAGCTCTTAGTATAGTACACCACTGAGCAACTGGTTTGTGAGATCAATGATGGACATTCGTTAATAAAATTTGGAGTGTGTGAGATTAAAACCTTGGCTCACCTGTATTGTGGACATTAACTTATACCAGTTGCCACAAGGAAGGCTGGACAAGTGTATTTTTTACAGTCATTACTGTGCATAGTGCTATTTGCAACTGACAACTTGTTTGACAGACATTCTCATTAGTTATACATACACATTAAAGAGTTGAGTGGTTAACCAGGTATGAGCATGGGACACGAAAGTTCAGAAAATAAATGTTTAATTGCAGAAGCATAATTGTACTGCCACACATACATAGTTATTTGTATGTGTAATTATTTTTCTGTTGTGAATTTTTCTATAAAGTAAAGTGGAACAGCATTAATGGAACTTTTGAGTTTGCTAGATTAGAAACCTGGCTCACTTGTATTGTAGCCCTCAGCTTACACCTGCTGCCACAGCAGCTGCATCTTTTCATATTCCTTGCAGTGTATGTGTGTTGACCACTGCACAGTCCCACTTAGTGTGTTTGTGTTGTGGAAGACCACACATGTTACAATGTGTTCTTTTTGAAATTGACAATATCTGCTTATTTCCTGCAGGTGCTCTGAACCTGCAGATATTGTGGAAACTTGTTGACCATGCCTCAATACCATGTAGCATGTTTGCACATTGGAAGGCAGAAGATGTAACAATGTATCTTTCATGAAATTGACAATGTCTACTTGTTGTATGGGCCATTACACCCTGCTTGCATAGAGGGAAGTGACATGCAAATGAGATTAGCAAAGCATAGCACATGTTATTATTGTAAAAAAAAGCTTTTATTAGTGTTCATCACTAAAAGATAATTGTGGGACATGAACTTTGAACTACATATACTGTGTCGTATGTGATTCATTGTATATCAGGTGTGTTTCACACACACTTGACTCACAGCTTTAATTTATGCTGTCTTTATCATATAAGTAACTTCCATTAATTTAAATTTATTTATCTGTTTCACTGTATTTGTGCTAAGCCATGAGTCACAAATATTAATATTTTAAAAAAGGCAACATAAACAACATTACAAAATACATATTAACACACCTTACAAATGTTTACACAAATCTGGATTTGAACTGATAGACTAATAAAACTACAAAAGACACTAGGGGTTTGTTTTCTTTCTCACAGAAACATCTTTGCAGCAGTAATGCAAATCTTTGTGCATACAAGCAAGACTCAGTTCTTCCACAGTATTAACAAGACTTATATACTTGTACACTCACAGTTGTTTGTACATGTGTAGCTTACATATTTAGTGCAATGACTAGTCACACAACCATTTATGAATATTGTTTACACTGATGCAGCCCTGTTTTCTCTTTGTATTGTGTTCATTCTTCTCTTATCTGTGCTGTACTCTCTAACATGCAGGCTATAGAGCATTTTGTATCATTTTCATTAAAATGTATAATAAAATTACATGAGAGTAAAATACAGTTTTCAGCAAGGGCAGTAGAGTTTGGCTATTAGAGAACTAAAATGAGAACTGTGTGCTGTTCACTTCCATTTAAAAGCTTGCTAATGTTACTTCTACACTTTGTAAGTGTATCCTTTTTTTTTTCAAAACAGGTTTATTGTTTTAACATATAAGAGAAATATCATAACAATTTTATACAAGTAATTAAAAATAGGTATTATTATAATATTCAACAAAACAACTAAAGTATTTACAAAGACATCCACTACAATCAGATCAATTAATTAAACTAAAATACCATGCTATTGAAATTAAAATTTTTTAACAAATTTTGTAAATTATCCCATACAATATAATAAGATGTTTTTCTATTTGTTCTTGTCCTAATTGTGTTTATTTCCATATGGCACACTATATTCATAACATTTTTAAATTCATTGAACGAAGGAGGTGTATCTGAAATCCAATTTCTAGTTATTATTTTCCTAGCCACTGCTAGAATAGACCATAACAAGGGAAGCTTAACCTTTTTAACACTTTGAGGTACAGGTCTGTTGAATAATATAAGAGATTTAGAAATAATGAAATTATCTGTAAAAAGAGCCTGCAAAAATTCATTAATTGACTTCCAGTATTCTTTCAATTTTATACAGTCATAAAACATATGAGCCCAGTCAGCATTAATTTCTACATTACATCTCTTACATAAATTATCTTTATTATTTATTTTATTCATCATCAAAGGTGTATAAAGATCTATGTAAAAATTTCCATGTATAAAGTCTCCAGACAATGGAAGACGTAGTTCTATAAGCAGATTCCAATATATATTGTTTATCTTGTTGATTTGGTGGGTCCCCATTATTAGAAGTGAAATAATTCCAGTATGAATCTACACTGTAAAAAGTTTCTTGTCTGATAATTTTATGTATGTATGAAAGTTTACCTTTATCAGAAACTTTATGTTGTAAATTTAATATCAAGTAATCAATCAGTGTTGGAATAGATTCTTTAACTGTTATAGACATTAGATCTATTTTATTAATGAGATGTTGTCTAAAGGTCTTAAACTCTAACCAGCAAGTTTCTCTTAGATCAAATTCTTGTTTTAAGAAATCTAGATTTTTAACTTTATTATCAGATATCAACTGATACCAGTACTTTAGATCATTATCTATAGTTAAATGAGTTCCTTCAGAAGTAGATGACAAAAGCATACCCTGAGTATGCATTATAGGGAATACAATAAAATTCCATTCCCTATACTTAGGGTGCATGAATATAAAGTTACGATAACTAATAATAATACTTAATGGGTAACAAACCATATGTTTAGGTGTAATAGGTGAAGTACAAAATTCCTTTAGTAACCATAACATGGAGTCATTTACAATCATATTTTTATGTGTTAAGGAGATTTTCATGAAGTGCATACTAATTAGCTCCCAATAATCTTTCCATTTTGTGACATATGACTGATCTATTAATAAAGTAATAACTTTTACAATAGAAGAGATAGTATATAAATTAAAGTCTGGAAAAGAAATACCCCCTTGAGACCAGCTATTAGTATGTTTCTTTAATGCAATCCTAGGTCTATTAGGTGCCCATAGGAAATTTAACATTAGTGTATTCAGTTTCTTGATAATTATTTTTGTAGGTGGAAGTATTATTGATTGTATTAAGTATAAAATCTTGGGGAATATTATCATTTTAATAATTGTAAGTTTCTCCTCCATAGTAAAAAACATATTATTCCAGGTATTAAAAAGATTTTGTATATTAAGAAAACAGGTATTATAATTATTATATATAATAGATTTAATATCTTTAGATAGTATTTTACCTAAATAAGTTATCTGACCTGAATTGGGTACATATTTAGTAAAATCACTAATGAGAATATTTTTTCGTGTATATATAGGTAGTATTTTAGTTTTTTCTTCATTAAATATTAAACCAGAAATACTTTTAAAATTCATCATTTTATCAAATAGAGACTGCATAGAATAATTAGATCCTGCTGATGTAGTTAGAACATCATCTGCAAAAAGTTGAATTTTGGATGTTGTATTTTCATCTATTTCAAAACCCTCTATGTCAGTACTGTTTCTGATCAAATTAGCCCAAGAATCCATTACTAAAGTGAATAATAGTGGAGAAAGTGGACATCCTTGTTTTGTACCTTTAAGAATGGGTATTTTTTGTGAAACATATGTTCCTACCTTAATATAAGCCAACGTTTCTTTGTATAAATGTTCAATTAGATTTACAAATGCATCTGAGAAGTTTGTGCACTTCATTAAGGTAAACAGATAGTCCCAACTTACTGAATCAAATGCTGAACTTATATCAAGACTAATAAGTGTTAAATCCTTCTTTTTCCTATTTGCAAAATCTATTAATGTTAAAGTTCTTCTTATATTATCAAAAGTATTTCTATTTACAATGAAGCCTGTCTGATCTATATCTATAATGCCGGGAATGATTGTCTTCAATCTATCAGCAAAGATACTCATAAACATTTTATAATCAACATTAAGTAATGAGATGGGCCGATATGAAGAACATCTAGTTGGATCTTTATTAGGTTTTAAAATTGGCGAAATAAATGTATATTGCCAATATGGGGGGGGGGGTTATTAACTCAGTTTGGGCCAAAATAAAAACCTTATGTATTAATGAGTATGTACTTTTAGAAAGGATTTTATATATCTCTGGTATAATACCATCATTACCCGGTGCTTTGTTTTATTTAAGCTTATTTATTTGTGTAATAACTTCTGTATATGAAATACTCTTGTCCAATAGTTTAATCTGTTGTTTATTAAGCTTTTTATTCATGTTTGTGGTTATAAACTCCTTTATTTTATCTTTAGGTTCCATGTTAATGTTATTATGGTTAATTTTGTGAAAGTGATTTCTAAATTCATCTAGTATTTCTGGTATACTAGAAACATTCTTCTTTTTCCTTAGAGAAAAGATTTCTTTGATATGGTTTTGTTTATTCAACCTTTTTGTTTTATTTTTAAGTCTATGTAAGTATTTGGGGCTTACTGAATAAGACAAAAACTTGTATTTCTCTAAAGTTATTTTAACTTTATGAGTTAAAATTTCTTTGTATTTCTCATTTAGTTTGTTTATTTCTTCAATAACTTTCTTGTCCATAATATTTTCTTTATTATTATGTTTATAAGAGTCTAATTTACTTTGAATATCTAACAATTCCGTATCCCAAGATTTCCTTTTATTATTATACCATCTGATACTTTGTCCATATAGATATGATTTTAAGGCATCCCAAACATAAACAATGGAGACTTCAGGAGTATTATTTATGTCTAAAACATGTTTTACTTCTGAAAGTATATATTCTTTATAGTCTTTTAGTTGAGTTAAGTATGCTGGTATCCTTTTGATCTGAACATTATGAGTTTTTTTTATCATGAATTCAAAAACAATTGAATTATGATCAGATATAGGACATGAAATGATTTTGGAATTAATTAAATCTGTTACCATCTGGTTAGAAATATAGACCCTATCTATTTTTGAATAAGTTTTGTATCTGTTAGAAAAAAAGGTGTATGGTAATGACTTTGAATCTATCTGATTATTAATATCATTCAAATGATAAGAATTAGCAAAATCATTTAAATGTTTTGCATTAGATGTAATTCTTCTTTTCCTATAGTGGTAGTATCACTTTCATGTAGTATACAATTAAAGTCACCAGCTAAAATAATATCTCCTATAGAGAATGATATGATCTTATCAAGATGATGTTTCACTGTATTAATACCAATTCCAGGTATCCAATATACATTAATTAAAGTGTAAGTCTTCCCATTAATTTGTATTGTAACCATACAAAACATTCCTTTGTCATCCTGATAAGACTTAATGGTTTTAGGAATGGGCATACTTTTATTCCATAAAATAGCCACTCCTCTTTTTTTCTGGGTGTGCTCTGAACTAACCAATACTGTATATTTGTTTGTGGCTAGTTTATCAATATCTTTTTTCAAGAGATGGGTTTCTTGCAGGAAGACTAAGTTGGCCTTATGTAAATTAATGTATCTTATTAGGCTTGCCCTTTTACATGGATTATTCAATCCATTAATGTTTAAAGAAATTCCTTTTAAAGATTTTTAAAACTTAAAAATCTTATGATCAAAATAACAAATAACAAGATAAGTAATGTTACATCTCCTCCTTTAGGTGTACCTTTAAATATAGCTGTATTTATTGAATGTCTTATGGGATTTCGTATAGGATTCAATTTTGTTTGTAGTGACAATGAATGTACAAAATATATTGTGGATGTCAAAACTATATACAAATAACAATGAACAAGTGAAAATAATGTAAGGATTAAACCTTGCATCTAGCCTGGAGTTATAAACTCCAACTTAGAGTAGTATTTACCACTCAAGTTAACCCCCTACCCTAAGCAGCAGTACCTCAGCTACCACCTTATCAATTTAATACTAGTTATATTTAACTGAGGTTAACAGTTTTCAATTCAATTATCTAGCAAGACAAGACTACACATTTGGTAAAACAGCATCATATAAACTAAAATTAACCTTTTTTTTTTTTTTTTTTTTTTTAAAAAACTGTTCATACTACTATATACATCCATGTAATATAAAACACTTGTATTCAAATAACATTCAAATAATCTTGATGTTAGAAATCAAGAGGAGAGAAAAATAAGTTCTAACATTCATTTAAATCAAAAACTTTGGCTAATATGATTCAGACATTACATATATTAAGATGCATCTATTTTCTGTCATGTAAATTCAATTAACAGCTTCCAAAAAAAACCTTGAATTGCTTGTATATGAGCATTTACTCAAACTCATTATTGTCAATAGAATAAAGTATTGTATTCATAGAAATTGTTATAAATCATACTGCATAGTTATGCAGATTCTCAGAAACACTTATATACATATATACATACACACACACACACACACACACACACACACATATATATATATATATACACACACACACACACACACACACACACACACACACACACATATATATATATATATATATATATATATATATATATATATATATATATATATATATACACACACACACACACACACACACACATATATGTATATATATATATATATATATATACATACATACACACACACACACACACACATATACATATATATATATATATATATATATATATATATATATATATATATATATATACATGTGCATACACACACACACACATACACACACACACACATACACACACACACACACACACACACACACACACACACACACACACACACACACACACACACACACACACACACACACACACACACATATATATACATATATCTGATCTCACTGAGTTATGTCCTTACTGAGCACTATCTTACTTGCTGTCCCTACAATAAATCTGTCTGCTTTATACAAAATAATGCACAGCAAACACATTTTAGTAACCAGATTTTACAACCATGCTATACTACTGCTTTAAAATATATCACATGACAATTTCTTCCAGTATAGAGTTATAAAATTATTTATGCTTGTCAATCAGATGAATTAAATGAGTTATAGTAATGTATATGTTTGGAACATAAGTTTTTAACACAGATTATTAAGCTGCTGTTAAGTAGATTTTCAAAAACACTTGAATAAATGTTTCATTTTCTATGCCTTCTAAAATAAGACATTTACTTACTACAAGAAACTGTATCATTTAAACTCATTATAACTGACATATTTTATGAATTATAACATAGATATTTAAGTAATTATATAAAATAACTCACATTTAGATGTTAAAGAGTTCATTTTCCTTCACATAGTCGCATTTGTATCATTTCTATTTCCTGGTAGAGTGTCATTGCTGAATCTGTGATGTGTCAGTGTGATATCTAGGTCAAAGGTGAGACTAGCTGCTTTCAGCTTCTCTGTGAGAATTCTGAGAGTTGAAGCTTTTGAAGTAGCTCATGGACACTGTGCATGAGACAGCCCACAACCCAGATTGTCTCTCTTAACATTTTGGCGGGAAACTTATTAAAAACTAGTGACAAACATTCATTTAGCAGTGTAAATGCATCTAAACATGACAAAACCTTCACAGTGTATTTTACAGGTCATTACAGCCTCTATGTAAGTGAAATTAAGCCCAAAATTATTAATAAGTAATAAAACTCAATATTTTTGTCCCAACTCAATTTTTATGCAAATCTTATTATTTACTGTGTCTATATGATCAAAAGCAATTCTATATATTAATAAAGAAAAGAAAAAGAGAGTAGAAAGTAAAAGGGTGTAAGGCAGAAATAAAAAAAATGTAAGAGAAAGCTATAAGGAGTATATACAATGGAATATTACTTACTGTTTATATTAATAGAGTTAAAAATAAAACATATTATTTACTATTATTTAGTTCTAATTATTATTAGTTAAAGCATGACAGATTATTTACAAACAAGCATAAGCAGTGTAATCAAGAAAGTATAATTAGGAATAGCATTTGAAGAACATATAAACTTTTTACAAGGAATAAACATGTTATTATTCTATTAATCATATTTTCATTACTCTTCTCTCCCTGCCTTCCCCCACCCTTCACCCACTACATAATCTAAATAGAATGTCATTGTTTAAACAAAGAAAAGAAGAAAAGGAGAAGAAAAAAAAAGATAAAGAAAAAAAAATGTATCAAATTACTGACCTTACTTCTCCTTTTCAGAAAGAGAAACAAGTTGAATCACAACTTGCCATTAAATCTCCAGATATTTTGACTAGTTATGAAACAAAACATTTCTTTGCACACAGAGAATAACTCTGATTAAATCTTTTTCAAAATATTTGTTGCTTCTTGGAAATGCAGGAACTATATTTAAAAAGATTAATAATGAAATAAAATGATGAGAGAAAAAAAACCTAGAACAAATCATTTGTTTTTTAGTCTCTTCTTCTTCTCTGAAGTCTTCCACGAAGTTTCAGTTGCCAGTCTCTTTAATGAAGGACTAGCCCATTCCATTTCTTCTATTTTATCCAAAATCTTATTTTTTTTGATAAACAGTAAAGCAGAGTCTAAGTCATCGAAAATTTTAGGACCATCAGGAAGGAAGATTTTAAGCTTGGCAGGAAACAGAAGGTATGTTTTAAACTGTGCTTTTTTAAGCTCCCTTATTAGTGGCAGAAAAACTTTTCTTTTAGCTATTACCATGGAAGAATAGTCATTGTCAAAACGCACAGTTGTCTCATTAATCTTAACAGGAGCTTTAGCCCAAGCAGATTTAAGAACCATTTCTTTATCAAAGATGATAGAAATCTAACTATAACTGATCTAGGATAGTTTTTGTTAGAGTTAGTATTAGCTATAGATCTATGTGATCTTCGATACCAAAAGAGAATGCTTCTGGTAAGTCTAAAGTTTTAGGAGCCATGTTGTTAAAAAGAAGTAATATTGTTACCTTCAATATTTTCTGGCAGTCCAAAAATCCTAATGTTATTGCGCCTAGATCTATTTTCCAGGTCATCCAGCTTTGTTTGTAAACGTGTATTTTGTTTCAGCAGAAACTCAATGTTGATTTCCTCTTCTTGTATTCTATTTTCCATGTCATTCACAGCTTCTTCTATGCCTGTCATCTGGATCTTCTGTTGTTGCAGGTCTATATGTAACAAGTCTATTTGTTTTGTAGTTTTTTCTATGAAGGTGTCTATTTTAGTATCCATTTTATCCATCTTAGCAGTAAGTTGCTGGATTATAATTATCAGAGACTGACGTTCTTTCTTGATGCTGGAGTCTTGAGAATTTGTCTTACTGGAACTCATTTCAGACTGATAAACTGACAGGAAAATTTCCAAAGTGATTTCTGACAGGAATATTGTTAAGATTTCCTTTCTTTTTTAGATATAGTTCAAGAACTATATAAAACAAACATATTTAGAAAGAAAATTACTTCAAAAATTAATTTTTTAAGTAATTAATTCCTGTCAGTGTAATGAAATTGGTGGAGCTGAAGAAATCTGCTGCTATCCTGTGTTCATCCTTGGCCACGCCCCCCTTTGTAAGTGTATCCTGAGTAGCATATCCAATGCAGGTAAGGTTGTCTGAATAGCTGTTGTGTCTTCCTTCTCCCTCACATTAAACATTCATTGTTGCAATCCATTAGCAACTAAAACTGAGGTAGTACCTACACTATGTTTACACCTGCAACATGAAAGCAAAACTTTGGGATTCAGCAATTCTAATGAGTTCCCACCTCATTTGTATCTTCACATGATCATAAGCCAGAATATACACTATAAAAAGATAACCGTGAGGCTAGTTACTTAAAGGTGAAGAGAGTTTGCATGTGGAGAACATTGAAGATTGCTACAGTAAACTCTTGGTTAACCGGCAACCATGGGAATTGGTCGATGCTGGATAAATGTAGTTTCTGGTTGCATGAGAATTACTATTAAAAATAGGCCTGACTTATACTGTGCCCTATAGTATTTGTTTTTTTTTCCAAAATGTTTTTATTCATTTTATAACATAATACCTTAACAGTATAGTAACAAGAAAAAAACAAACAAGCAATATACAATGTCCATAACAACTAAATAAGCAATATACACAGGAGAACACTTAATATTTTTCTGACAGATTAGACAATTTTGTCCAAGCAATTAAATGATGGGTTGTGTTGCTAGTCCCTGCTTTTATAGTAGCAATCTCATTCTTACAAATGTGTTTCACAAAATGAATAAACTCAGCTTTAAAGACCCTACACTATTTGTTTGGTTTGACTTGTTCTTACAGTGGGGAGAGAGGGAATTCATTCCTATCTTCCTTTTTAAAACTCTAAAACTCTAAAAATGTAAGGTATGTTTCTGCGGGGTTCCTATTAGAAGCTCAATTGCTTAGGTTGTCAAATACCAAAACATCGACACCTAAATGGCAAAAGCTTACAATCGTGAATGGCCAATTACCCAAATTCTTTCCTCACAAAGAATTCGCTTGGCCATTATTGGGGATTTCCCTTTTCCCCAATGTAGAGCGATTTCAGAGATGGTATATTTAGTTAGGGGGGTGTGGGGGGGGGCAAAGCCCCCCACTATGTTAGGGTTTGGAAGTTTATCTTAGTTTGTGGTGGCCTAGGGAATTCTTTCCGGAGGAAAGAATTCACATATGTGACCATTCGCTATTTTAAGCTTTTGCCGTTTAGGTGTTGATGTTTAGGCATCCGACAAACAAAGCGGTCGAGCTTATAATATAGACCCATTTCTGTGGGGGGGGGGGGGGAGAAAGTGTAACACATGAAAATTGTGCTGTATTTCTTTGATTTTTTTTTTTTTCTGGTTGCTTGAGAGTTCTGGTTGCTTGAGTTCCAGTTAACTGAGAGTTTACTGTATTCATTTTGATTTATCTACACAGAAGGCTAAGGTGTGATTGTATTTTTCAAGTAAATGCTATATGTGTTAACATGTTATAAAGAAAAAAGCCAGTTATATATATGCATTAGAAAATGGAACTTCACCTATGTGCACTTCTATAATTCACTGTTGGCTTAGGCATTTTTGGCAGGCATTTTACTTTGTCAGACAGACCTTATTAACTTTCATCACACATGTTATTGTTACAACTGTTTATCTTACACTCTTCTTATGTTACTTTATGAAACAGTAATGTACTATATTGTCAGTGACACAAAGATGTTAGGCTTCTAAGATGGCCCATAGACATCTCTAGGGGAGTGCTGGACAAAGTGAGAGGTGACAGGCAATTGTATAAAATTGACTATTCTGTTGTAAATGTGCACACATATTTTGTGAGAATTTAGTTGAAAGCATTTATAACAATTTAATTATGTGGTTTGTACAAACCATCATTTGTCTGTTGTTTTGTGGGTGGAGGAGCCAAGTACCATTTGTGTGCTGCCACAACAAAAGTTTCCTGTTGAAATTGTGTAGTCACCCTGTTCTTTTTGTGGCAAATTATACATTACACCATTGGTATTCCTTGTTTTGGACCAAACATTGGTTTGTGTGTGAGTGGGATATAAGATAACTGCATAACCTTGAATTTTAATAATTGAGCTGTCCATCTCCAGTGGTTAATGTTGAAAATATAATATGTGTACATCAGCAGGAATTTCATTATGTGATACTTGTATGTTGAATCCTTCTCTGTTTTAAGTCACATAGGATTGTGGCACCCAAGCATGCAGATGCACATAAACCCCCTTTCAGTAACTCTGAAAATGACATCATAGTACAGGCATTCAGGCCCCATGGCACCTTTCCACTTGAGAGAAGACATGGGATATGGTTAACAGAATGCAGATTTGGAACAAGACAGTAAGTGACATAAATGCCATAAGGGTGTGCCAGGATTTATGATCAGGTGTGTCGCAGGGCCACTGATACGATTTCATCAGCTTGTAGGAGAGCAGCTGCAGTTGCCAGGGAACAGCTGGCTGGGGGTGGGGGGCTGCTACAGAGTCACCACTGACACCAACTTAAAAGTTCCTGTCTGCTGTCAGGGATTCAGAGAGCTCAGTGGAAACTGCACAGCAACATGTGATTGATGTTGGTGCTGATGTTTTTGGGAAGACAAGTATGTGCCAGGAAGAGTTATCAGGTAAGCTTATATATGTCTATTTATAAGATTTGACTGTATACTAAAATATTGTAAGTAATAGTTCATGTGGCTTTTATTTTTTGGGGGGATGAACCTATTGATAAATTAATAGAGTTAACCAAAAATGTTTGTTCATTACACATATGTTTGTGATACTGTTTTGGAAATTGTACTGCTTTCTTACAGGTGTTTGTAATATGTTAATCTTTGATGCATGAGGCCTATTAGCTGACAGAGAACACGTCTATTGACGTAAGTCACTGCTGTCACATATTGATGTCATCATAGCTCTCAACCTTTCATGTCCAAAATGAGGAACACTAGCCCTCATAATGTGGAACAAATGGGCAAAATATGGAACACATACTAATGGTTTAATAACAACTTCAACTAGGAAGGTCATAGGATGGTTAAAATATGTTGGTTTTACTTATAAAGAAGATCTTTTAATGAATTAATATGATTAATTTCTATTTACAATGGATTTCACTTAAAAAATTCTTAAAACTGAATATGTGACAGAGTCTTTCAATGTGGAACTTTGAGGAACTTTGAAGAACAAGAACTTTTTAAGACCCCAAATGAGGTATGTTCCTCATAATGAGGTACACTTGAGCGGTATGGATGTCATTGCTGTAAAAATCACTCAGCTTCTACTTATTTACATTAGCAAGTAACAGTATGTAAGGATATACCATTTAATTTGAAGCACCCATAAACCCTGAGAACACTAATGCCTGTGCAAAACTGTTCACAGAAACCCTATACAAGCATGTTAATAGCTGCATGGAGGCAGCTGTACCCACCAGGAAGAAGTACAGAACTAGCTCAAAAAACAAGCCGCCCTGCTGGAATCACAAAATCAATAGGCCGTTGTAACAGAGGGAAGAAAATCACGGCAAAAATTAAGAGGTGCAGCACCCAGCAGGAAAAAAGCACTCTTGTCAAACTAGAAAACATCTCAAAAGACAAATAAAGTCTACCAAAGCCAAATTTGAGGTAAATTAGGCCTCCAAGGCCAAGGACAACCACAAGGCATTCTTTAGTTATGTCTGCAACCTCAAAGGCAATACACAATTGTGTGCAGAGCTCATTGTTAATGGAGCCACCTATACTGAGCCAGAAGATATAGCAAACCTACTGGCCAACAAATTCAGCTCCATCTTTACCCTTCTCTCCCCCACAACCTTCCCTAAGGAAATAACATAAAATATAACTCCTCCTGCTATCACTAGGGAACAAGTCCTTAATGCTCTGTCTAAGGCCGAGAGCACTACATCAATGGGCCCAGACAATATCCCAGGATGCCCTCTAAATACCATGAAACATGGCCTATCAGGCCTGCTGGCATTGCTATTTAACTGTAGCCTCCAAACTGGTATTGTGCCTCATGAATGGAGAATGACAACCGTCTGTGCCAGACTGACATTATAATATTATCTTGGTCCCAGACTGACAGATGCATGTCATCAGTCAAAACAAACACCTTTTCAAAGTCACATAATAAATAAGGGAGTCCCATGGACAATGATGGGATGCATTTCAATTATAACATTTTCAAATTGTTTATAACAATCTGAATTATGATCAAACATTTATTCTTTATGTGTCTAATTTGCATAAATCTGGTGATACCAAAAAAGTGTTAGTAATATAGTGTTAACTTTAGTTCCAATTTTATCATTTTTATTAAATGTCTATCCATGTGTCTCCTAAAATTTTTAAAACAATGCATATTAATTTTTTCTAGAGTGCTGCTTAATTTGTTCAAAGAAACTATTGTTTTATGCTTTGTCTCATCTGATCCTTTATTAATCTGTCAAGTTTCTGTTTATCTGGGAATAATCCAGTAAAGCAGTGTGTTTTAGTGAAATACTCTTTCTTCCTTTCTTTCTTTAAACTAAATGTAATAGAAAGGTTATCCACATTAGATGCTGCATTTACACATTTTAATCATTTGATGCAGTTGTTCTAAAATCTAACATTTGTGTGATAATGCTATGATCCATAATGTTATTTTCATACATGTAATGGTATGATGCAGTGATTTAAACCTATTTGTTAAAAAAGAGTCTTTAAAATGTGGAGAATGCTTGCATCATGCGATAAGAACACAGTTTGGAATCTACTACAAGCCTACATGTAAGATGCAATCCAAGGGGTGTGGACAGTCTGCTAGTTTAGTTTAGATAGTTAAGGCTATGAGTTGTTAATAACCTTTTTCTTGTAGTCCTGGGTTTAATTCTTAAATTTGCTATTGTAAACTGTATGATTAAGCAGGTCATTTAATTGGGTATGTCTGTGTCCAGTAAGCTTATATGCCAAACAGATAACTAAAATAGAAATGAAGTCAAATGTGGATATAAAGCTGTCATAATCTTGAACAAAATAGCTATCAAAAGTATTCATAAGTGAGCTCTCTGAATTGTTCAGTGTTTAAAATCATAAGTAAGAAATGACTGATCCTACCCTTAGAGGTGCAGGAATAAAATATACCTAGCTTTGTTATATGCTTTAAGTATATAATTAGCAGCAACATTGGCAGGAAAATATTACAGTAGCAACAGAGAGAATAGTAATTAAGTCACAGCAGAACACTCTTGTTACCTTTCCTGTGGTGTGCACTTACAGGCTAAAGCTGTATGTCTCTCATATAAAAGCATAACCATCTAAATCTTTTACATTGACAGTAAAATGTTTGGCACATAAAGTGTCCCTGAATGGTTTGAGACTTAGTGTGCATATTCCTTCTTACTAATCCAATTTAAATTTTTCTGCATTCAAAACTACACAAGTTAGCTTTTATCTTCCTTCATGCCACCATCTGTCTAATCTCCCTTTGTGATGTTAGTGCAAAGATATTGTATGATAGCATCTATATGCTTTAATGGACAAACTACTATGTATGCATGATGGTGTAGCCACTAAAGCCTATGAACTCATCCTCTCAAAATCCATACAGTCGTGTCACAGAGGGACAAAGTCAATACTGTGGCTGCATCTTTTTTTTTTAAAGAATAAAACCCTCACACACACAGACACTCACATCACACACACACACACACACACACACACACACACACACACACACACACACACACACACACACACTCACACATGCAGAAAAAAGAAATAAAAAGAAAAAGAAAAGTAGGGGAAAGATATCTGATGCCGTGGTGCATATCACAACTCTTCAGAGATACTTTAAAATTAGAAAAAAAACACATATCACTAGTAAAAGTTGAAATCCAATGAAAAGGAGCAAGGCGTGCACAGATACATTATTTTGTGGAAGTGAATGATTGTGAATAAATACAGTGATGAGAATAGAGGCTGGATGATTAGCAAAGCCTGTGCAGAATTGGACAATGTCTGCAGAAGGGTCTACAAAGGGGTCTGATTGCACTGTCACAGGCTGCAGACTAGATTGTTTGTGCCCTTGTACTCTGGAGAAGCAGGAAGCTCTGAAGAGAGCATTTATTTGATTAATCTGATTCAAATCAAAATGGCAAAGGATATGGCATGTGTTGGCCGTGGTTCCTTCCTAACAGCCTCTGCCATGCTTAATTACTATTTTGTTATATGCCATCTACTATATTTAGAAGTAAAAGTGCACTGTTTCCCAGCTGTTAATTGCTGTGGTTATTATGGGCTGTGCTTGATGACCTGCATTAAATGCTAATGCTGTCAAATGCCATAGCGATGTTTTCATTGTCAAAGTCCTGTTTTAGACATAGAAACATAATATATACATTGGAATTATGTTTAAATGACTTGATTAAGTGATGCCCTTTTCAAATAATACAACATCATTAATGAGCACTTTGTTTGTTGCGTAATGCATTATTTAATTTGAACACTGTCATAGTGAAAATGTAGCCATTGAGTATTGTAATGCTGGAAAGTTAATTTCAAGTTTTAAGCGTTTTTTTTTTTGTTTGTTTGTTTACAAAGAAGAAATGGTTATTGACACACAGAGAGCTGCCATATTCATGCAGACATGCATGTAATGTCATGAAGAGGGCAAATGTTTCTCAGCCATATTGGAAGCTTCTAAAATGGCAGAAATGGAGTTCTGGCCACAAGAAAGTTCTAGAGAAGTATAAGTGTTATTTTGCTGTTAAGTGGATCACGAGGTGCTGTTGCCATATTAAAAACTGCTATGCTACAGATTGTGTAGAGTGCAGGTATAGGCCTTTTTTACTTAATCAGGCCAAGAGTTTGCTGACTTGACCTGCAGCAATTAAACAGTCTCAAGGGCTGTGAAGATTAAAAAGATGACTATGGTTATGCAAGATTTGTAGATATATATATATATATATATATATATATATATATATATATATATATATATATATAGTAATTGAGAGTTCATTGAAATTTTTATGAGGGGAAAGAACATGAGACAAATGTACATTAGTCAGTGCACCATGTAGGCATGCTTCTCAACTGTACAGATTTTTGCAGAATGTCACCTGCTGTTCTATCAATTTTCTAATTTTATAAATGCAATATTTAAAATTGTCCTTATTGTTGGTCCTTTTCCCAATTTTATTTATGGCTTTGCCCAGATTTCTCACTCTAAGAGGTTGATAGGTATGATGTTGAGTAACTAAATGGCAGCATATAAGTTAATTGCAGCTGTTATCATCAAAGTTATTGTATACACACATTTACTTAGGCAAGAGATAAAAACACATTAGTCAAAGAAGGAAGGAAAAATACACAGAATAGAAGAGAAGAAAATGTCTTTAAGTAATATGAACAGAACAGCAGTGGAGCAGTCTGGGCATAGAGAGGAAGTTTCGTATAATGGTAGTTATTACTTTATAGTAATAATTTTATTTTAACCCACCAACCCCCTGATATCCGTAGTGGTTTTGTCTATTTGTACAGGTGATATTATTATAGTTGTGTGCTCCATCAAGCAACAATGGAAGTCAGCTCAGCAGTAGGCAGCCAACTTCCTTGCTGCTCCATTTGAAGAAATGAGCAGAGGAGTTCAGGTAAGAAGGAAAGGGTCAGCCAGGAAAAAAGAAAGAAAGAAAGAAAGAAAGAAAGAAAGAAAGAAAGAAAGAAAGAAAGAAAGAAAGAAAGAAAGAAAGAAAGAAAAACAGCTAGCTGAGTGAAGGAGAAAATGAATTATTAGGGGAGACAGTGATGGAGAGATACAGCTAAACAGAAATAGCCACAAGAGGGGATTGCAGTCTTTTTTAAGGGGTCATAGTTGACACAGCAATACTTCCCTAAATAAGAGGGTGTACTTCACTTAGATTACGGTATAGAGTCCATGCAGGATGAGCTGGGAGGTATAGATGAACAAATGTCATGGAACAAAGAGGTAATGAGCAGGTTAACATATTTTGGGGGGAATGAATGTCTCTGGCAATGATTGGCTGTATCCTTTTTCCCTGTGGGATGATGACAGGACTTGAAGAGAGGAATAGTAACCTGCGACTGATGGTTTGCGGGACTGTTGAAAAATGGTGATAAGAAAACACCAAGGGGATTGTGTAGAGCTATTTGATCTCCTTGACTAAGATGGAGTAAAGGAGATCATTGAAATGAGGTAAAAATGTGTCTAGGACTTGGTAGCTGCACTGGTAGTTTTGGGTGAATTACACAGCTCCAAATACAAAGCAATATCCTGGAATAATTGGTCTCTGTTTTTTATGTGTTTCATGCCTATTCTCTTACAGAATTACCCAGAGAGAGAGAGGCCATTGATCTCTTACCACATCATTATACAATTTGACCATAGGGAGTATTGGGTGGTCAAAAGTAATTGCAATATGACCAATAGGAAAGGAAGTTCAAAGCATTAGCCAGAAGAAGAGGCATGCTCGCCTGTGGATGAGTATCACACATACCTCTCAGCCTCTAAGCACAAGAAATATGGACAAAGCCTAAAATGATGGGGGACAAAGGTTCTAAGTTAAGGACAGATTTTAAATAATGCTCTTATACACTTAAAAGTTGCTAGAATAACATGATTTGTGTTAGCATGCATTTTCTGAAAGATATGAAATCTAAAACTCAAACGTATATCATTATTTAGTGACTTCAATCCTCAGTGATTTGCCAGAAAAACACAAATTTTGAGGAACAGTTAAAAAAATATGAGGCATAAAAAATGGACATGCTATGATGATCTAGACAGTTGAAAGATATAATATGATAGGCACAATCGGGCACAGATACACATGGAGGTACTGAGACTGGTTCCAAACAATAGTAGGTGCTCAGTACCAACAGGTGTGCATTGACAGCCTTTCTCTTCAGGGATTCTCTAAGGGCTTACAGTGGTCAGTGAGTCTTCAACAAGGAAGGTTTTGAAAACCAGAGGGCAGGGTTGTCATGTCAGATTGATTATAGTAAACTATGAGTGCTCAATTTTGATGCCAGCAATGGGCAGGAGACCCTTTTAAGGAGGAAGCATACATGTAAATGCCAAATATGGGTAAACTTTCACAGGGAAAGCACATGCCTGTGAAGTGGTGATTTTCAGAAGGCAAATTAAATTGTTACTCAA
Organism: Protopterus annectens; assembly: GCF_019279795.1. NCBI lineage: Eukaryota > Metazoa > Chordata > Ceratodontiformes > Protopteridae > Protopterus > Protopterus annectens. The sequence continues at coordinate 1,448,310,547 of NC_056728.1, forward strand.
AATTACAAGTGGCAAAATTCATGGTATAAGGGTTTAGGTGTAGCTATCCTTTGGGGTGATTTCTTAAACTGAAGATGTTACCGCTAAGAACTGTATATCAGTCATGGACAAGTCTGGCATTGCTTGGAACTTGATTAAGGAGGCGTATAGATGGACAGATCATTGGGATCATTTGAAATATCATCTATTCAGCTGTTGGTGGTATCACTGCTGTGGTTAATACTAGGAAACATCCATGGGATTTTCAACTTATTTACTACCTATGTTAAATGGAGTTTAAGTCAGCAAATGATGAGGATGACAGGAAGTTTTGTTGGGGAAAGTGCATATCATTAGACTATGCATTTTTAAATAATTTGGATGATGAGTGACACATAGTTGAAAGTGAACACATTACCATTTGCCAGCAACTACAAAATTAATCTCCTTTTGTGGGGTTTAAACACTTACAAAGTCTGGAGGCCAGACCCTGTTCAAAACATATTGTCAGCATCTAAGGGATTGTCAGAACTGACACCCACCTCATACTGACATGACACTTATAAAAATCATTCTGTGCTTAGATATTTAAGAACTTTTGAGGACCCACTAGCAGACACCACTGTATTTACAAGTAGTTTCTGCTTAAAGCGTATACTTGCATAGTGACGTTGTTCCCTACTGAGCACAAATGCAAAGCTAAGTTTAGCAATAAACTCCTATGGTACAGCCCTATTATACACAATCTAACAACAGGGAAAAATCCTCATACTATGAAGTAAACTGGATATATTGCACTCTGTAAGTACTAAGAGGTTTAACAAAGAACAGTGACGCAAAATCAAGCCATCCGGTATGATAAGTATAAAATTAATTTTATCATGCCTGTAAATGACAATGATAAAGCGTTTTTCAACTAAGATAGAAATCTTAGGAACAGTGCATAGCAGTGCACAAATCTGAAATGTAACAATAGGAGCTACTCAGCCTCTAAGGACATAGTAAACTCAGGTTCTACCCTCTGGTCTCCAAACATTTTACTTTTGCCATTGTGCTTGGACACACTCCACAGGTCTCCTTATATCATATCCTAAGGACATTGTTCAAAGCCAAGAACAACACTTCTCTGGGTTCAGGCAATTGGCCTGGCCACTTTGTGGTCAATATTAGTCTCACCAACATGCTACTAAATCTGTTCAGTCTATGCCTTAACACTGGCTTTGTGCAAGATTTGTGGTCATTTCTGTCCACAGGAGTGGACCCACCTCTGATCATGGCAACTACAGAGAGATAAATCTTATCAGGTTATTTTTAAGTTAATGGGAACATCATTATGAAACCCAGAAAAAAAAATGTCAGTTTACAGGTTACAATTACCTAGACTCAGACCAGTTTGAGTTTGTAAAAAGAAGATGCTGCCTACTAGACTTCTTTGAAAAAGTCACTTCATATTACAGGGGGCAAGCTGGTGCAATCTGTGTCCCTGACATGGGAAAAGACATTATCGACAAACAAAATTAAATGAAAACCCTTACATAACTTACTGGATAGTTTACTAGTTTAATTGCACAGCCCAGGACATCATGACTGAAGGCATGTTGCTCCATAATCTCTAATATACTCATCAGACATTGATGTTATGGCTACCTCTATTTGATATTTTCTTCTCTAAGTTTAAAACTGATGTTAAGGGTCTGTGGCTGACTAAGACTGCAAATTAATGAAACTGGAAGCTATTGTTTAATCTCCAGAGGACTTTCAGCTATTCCAAGAAGGTCTGATAAATTAACACCTATGATGACAGGATCATGGTATAATGCTAAATCTTTAAAAAATAGCATTGTGTCCTTTAAGAAACTGAAGCATCCTTTCATATACCACATAAAATAACCCCCTCATAACTGACATATACATTAGGGACCTGAACACATTTTTAGACAGTAAACTTATTTTGGTTACCAGATCTACTACTGTCAGAAAGTCCTATTTGCTACCCAAGCTGACCTTCAAAGGTATATCGTCTAGGTCCATGGAAGTCATTACCTCTTTCTACTCCTTCCCCATAATGTCAAAAATAGAATATTATGTCCCCTTTGGTTTGTATCTCTCTAAATGCATAATCCATTTTGAATCAAAAATAGGACTTGTTCACAAAAAGAATCAAAGGGTTTTGGAGAAGTAGCAAACAAATTCATATTTTTCTTATAGTTTCAAATATATCAACTTGACAGAAAAGAGGTTATAAGGAGACAATGGAAAAAACTAATAGAAATATCTATTATAGGTATGGAATTTTTTGTGCTGTTGCTTAAGAAAAAAAGTTAGTTAAATAACTTGAACAGTATTGAGAAAATTAAATTACATAACAGGAGTGTACACAACGCATCATTAGGAAATACGGAGTCATTATTATTGCAGTTAGTATTCCATAACCTTGGGTATGAGGTTAAACCCTAGGAAAGGAGAAATTGTATAAAATAAGGTAGAAAAAGGATGTTTGAATGTGATTAATCTTGTGCCTTACTTGAGTTCAATACATATATTTTGGATTTTAAAATTGATTATGTTTGACACAAGTAGGGTATAGGCTGAGTTTTTTTATATTAAGTAGGAAAGTTATTCACAAAGGAGGAAAGCTTATAACAGAATAGGAGCATAGAGGAAAATGATTTGGTGGAATAATAGAGAAAATTTCCATAATGGAGAGTGAATATATTTAATGTAGGACAAAACAGAAATATATGGTATGAGAACATGAAGAGTTGATATTATCATATAGATGCTTGTGAAGATTCATGGACAGAAAAAGAAGTGCAAAAACAAATAGAAAAGATTTAGAGATCTTATAGAACTTCAATATTTTTGTGTGAGATATGTATTGAATAAATCATCAATTAAAGGGAAAAAGGTTATGTATTAAATATCAATTGCTAGAATCAACAGAAAATATGTTTTGATATGTCCAAATATGAAAGTACTACAAGGATTAACAAATGCAGCTATGACATTTTATTTATGTTATTTTGAATTTGTTAACATGGGTAGAGTACTGATCCAAGTAGATACATTCCAGTCTTAGCCTGGGGAAAACATAATAGTTATACAATAGTTACATGAAATTATATACAGAATGAATGGCAGAATGCAATACATACATATATTATATACAAACTGAATGTTATAGTTAGTTATATGATGGCAATAGTAAGATGTAAAAGGATTAAGTTGTAAGGATTATATTTGCTGCAATTTGAAATATTTAGGATGCTAAGAATAAGGACTTGTCTAATAGACACTGGATAGCGACAGGCAATACTAACGTATTCAATTTTGGTTCTGGCAAAAGGAGTACTGGAACAAAGCAAGCACGATATGTATTAGGAAAAGGATATTTGTGAAGATGAATGCACTGTGCAAGTATTATACAGTATTAATGTTATGGTTTTGTATGATATGTTTTATATAAAGAAAGAACCAATACATGTTTGTTAAGTGCCATGGGATCTTTTACAACCAACTGAGTTACCACCAACTCAGGCAGATGGGGCCTAGGTTTAATGTCTCATCCAAAGGACAGCATAGTTAGGAGCACAACAACCCCCTTATATTATAGTGCCATGTCGGCAATGGAAATTAAACCAGCATCATCTTCATTAGTTCACAGTTTAGGTGCATATTTACTTGACACACTGGACATGCCTTGTAAACACCAATGGATTCACTCATCATTCTGCTGTCATGGGTAATTTCTCTTTGCCCCTCATTTTCTCTAAAAGACTTAATACCACTCAGTTTAAGGAAACAGTTTCTCTTTCTGCTTAACTCCATTTAAATCATTCCACATGATATTGGCTGTTTGTGACCCAAATCATCTGCAGTAGCAGCTGCTTCTGACTTTTTATCACGGCAAATCTATAGAATTCTTACCCTGTCTACTTACTGCAAACAGGTAATTTTTCTGGTTTATCAGAACAAATTTTATTTCTTGAGATCTTCTATTTTTGGGTCTCTTGTACATGAACTTCATTCACAGAAGCTAACAATGAAACAACAAAGTACTTTTAGTTTTCCACCTACAAACTACCAGAGAATGAGCAAGTGTCAGACCAACACATTACATTTGTGCACTTCTGTATGAAAATAAAACAAACAACATGACAGTCATTACTACTACTTTGACAGTGCTTCATTAATTATTATATTGATTGAACCACTCTTTCAGCCTGACCATTTGACTCAATATAAAGTGGATATGACTTAACATAGTATAACTTCCATTTTTGTGAAAAAAACTCTCAAATGTACAGCATGTATATTTCAGGCCATTGTAATCCATGACAGTGACAAGTTATTGTCATTTGTCAGTTTGTGGCAAACACTGCTAAGGACTTACCTCCAGGAGCATGGCTTTGCTGACTACCATACAGTGGTGGTAGGGACAGTGTGTAGAGAACACCATCAGTGTTACAGGTCTGCCTACAAATGCTATATGTCAGCTGCAGCAGTTTCCACAGTTCACTGACAACCTCATGAGATGTGGCAACTGTATGTTAAGTGTTGTGATCTAGGTATTAGGAGTTGTTCCATAGTGCTTATTGCGGTAGTCATTTTCCACAATTTTGTAAATGTTGAAAAAAAACATATTCAGATGTGCATTCTGCCAATACTGTGTTAACTGTTAATGAGCGGCAGCAGTAGCTAATACACATGTACTGTTATTCTTACATAGGCACACAAGCTTTCCATTTCCTATCAAATAATACTTTGAAGCAATGTATCCAGAAGCTGTTCATGCACAATCATGATTTCTTTGAAATTTTTATCAGTTTAGCCACAATACAATGAAAATCATTAAGTTACAATACCAAATCTAAGCATGAACACAACAGTATGCACACAAACAAGGCTGAGAATACAAAGCATGACAACTAACAAGCAGCAGGTAATGCCCTGAAGAACATATGAAAATGTTTTTGTGTCCTAATCTGACTGAACCATACCACACCATTCTCTGATATGGTCTGATCCTGTGCAGTAAGTTGTTGTACTATTATGTTGCAGAACCTGTTACCTTTAATATGAATTATAGGGCATAATTTTCTGTTTGCGGTGGTGGTGCTGTGGTAGCGTTGTCGCCTCACAGTTAGACGTTGCCTGTTTGATTCTCAGTTAGAGCGTCTTCTGTGTGGCGACATGCATGAATGGGTGTTCCTTCGTTGAAGGTTGTGCATTAGGCCCGGCAAGCCAGCATGTAAAAATCTACTGCCAATTATTAGCAGACCTGAGTTCCGCTGTGGCGACCCCTAACCGGGAAAAGCCAAAAGACACAAACATAGGGCATAATTGTCTGTTCATTTTTTCTCATGCAGTACCTGGTTGTTAAAGCTATTTGGTTTTAATTAATCTAGTCAGCAGGCAAAGTGTTGGCAATCAAAGTGAAACTTCACAAAGTTAGCAGATCATCACTGATTCTAACACTTCCTGTGTTGGCCTTTTGGCTATTTATCCAATTACAGCTGTTTCCAAGCTACATTATTTCAAAACAAGGTAAGAGCTCAGTAGTTAGCAATGTAGTTTTAACTTTTAGTAACACTGGAAGACAACTAGACAGAACTGCTATATTACACGTGCCTTGAAGAATCCATGACATCCTGGGCATTAAGGCCGAGTAATATTGCTTCTAGCTGATTGAAAAGAGTATTTTTACACTACAGTTATTTAGTGACTATTGTTTCACTTGGTTACTACAGTTAATGGATCCGTGCCGCCCAATGTAAACATTAACCCCAAAGAATGCTTCTGCATCCTGCTTATTAATAGATTTACTCATGCTGCCACTTTGGATACTGATGATTTATATCACCGCTGGCTGTTAAACATACAATTATTCATATAAAAAAATAGTCACCATTCCTGCTTAGTAACTAAAAGCATACATTTTGCTTTCTTTTCCGTAGATGTTTATATTCATTTAGGACGTATATGGAAATGTCATGACTAGTGAGCTCATTTATAAGGCAGTGGAGCGAGATAAGAGGCTAATACATTCCAAAACAATCTGAAACAAATATAATTTGCTATATTTGACTTGTGCATTTAGCCACTGTATTTGTATGTTTCATTTCTGAACACTTAATGAGTTTACAAGGTTTCACAGTTTCAAAAGAAAATCTCACATATCTGAGTATGATAGAACTATTACTATGATTAGAGTATATATTTTTGTTTATCTTTTTTAAAAGTTATCACAGAAGAATAACTTTATTCTCATGGTTGCTAATTGTAAACACTTTGTTCAGCTAGATAATGTGTAGCAAATTCTCTGTCACCGTAACTTTATTTCTGCAGTCAGTTCTGCATAATTACCCACTAATGAGATGCCAGCACATAGTGCTGTAAGGCAAAGGCAGTTCCCCAGCCTTAATAAATTCATTTTTTCCTTTCTCATTAACACTCCCAGCAAGGCACACCATTTTCTCTTGAAGTGAGGTTTAAAATGACCTAAGGCCAAGTAAATTAATAAAGTGAAGGAAAGCTCCATGGGAATGAAAAGACCCCATCCATGCCATGCACTGCAGGAGCAGAAATACAAATAAGACATAAAGCCCCTTCAACCAATGTCAGTGAAATCAGTTTGGACTAGATTTTACAGACTAAAAGCTAAATCCTGCAACAGGTACACCATAAATCTCACTGACGGTTTGTTTGATATTTAATTCTGGAAAACCTATCACTAAACAATGAAGGTGCTTTTATCACTAAAGGTGAAGAGATCCATAGATAACCAAAATAATTAAGTGATAATTCCCTGTAAGCCATGGCCTGAGTTATTCATTTCATCTGTTATCCTTCTTCATATGTGATGTGCATAAATTATCTAGAGGGCAAGCAGGACGTGATAAAAACTCTGGGAGTAGATTTTATTATTTAGTCACCATGGTAAGTTAATGCGGGAAAAAATAAAGAAAAAGAAAAAAAATGATGACGGCTTTGGTAGCCATTATAATAATTCAAGGTACTTGGTCTGGGAAAAGCAATAATGGCATATATTCCAGTTATGGTAAGTTTGGATAATCATTCACAACAACATATTTCCAATAACAATGCACCATGATATGCACTTTTTATAGTAAATAAAAAGATGCTTGCCTATAAATTTCAAAAACTTTATATGCAGGTATTTTAAAGAGCGTTGTATCTTTCGGCTTTTCCTGGTTAGGGGTCGCCAAAGCGGAACTCCGGTCTGCTAATGATTGGCAGTAGATTTTTACGTGCCGAGTTGCCGGCCCTGACGCACAACCTTCAATGAAGGTACGCCCATTCACGCATGTCTCCACACAGAAGAGTGTAAGAAGTGAAATTTAGAGATTTAGTTCATTGGTTTAATAAAGAAACATAAAACAGCTGACAAGTTGGGGGACTAAAAGTCTTTCTTCCTGTTATACTGGGCACATAATGCAACAAATGATAAGTAAAATAATATACACAGCAATACCTTTTGACAAAATATTATTCATTCCACTTCTGAAAATTATATATATGCTGGGATAGTACTAACGTGTACAAAATTCAGAGATCACCAATGCAAATATCATTGAACCACAAAAGAAACTCTGATGGTGAACATTTGAGTAACTTCACGTAGGGTCCCTTGAGAAGTTAAATGTGAGTGGAGACATTATGAAATATCCTAAACATATACTGAGAAATCAAATGAGTACTGATAGAAAAGACTGCTTGAGGAAAAGAGCTAATAATAATAATTTTAATAATTTACAATGAGGGAGGAATCAGAGGTAATGTTAAATTAATATAGCGTCATGTAGATGATGATGCAACAAGAGATTCTTACAGAAGAAGAAAAAATGGCAGAGAATACAATTATTCTAGAACGTACTGACACTGAAACTATCATACTGTTGTTTACAGTCAGAGACTTTTAACCCTGTTTATTATGTTTTGGATAAACAGCAAAGAACTGATAACTTCAAGATTGCCATAGTTAAGGAAAGCTTAGTTGTGCAGTGTATTGCCTGCTGTAAGTTCCTTTATGATTGCATTAACCATAAATAGGTGAGATGCACACAAAACTGTAGCCAGTATTTCAGATATCAAATGTATGAGGCAGTAGCAATGATGATTTAATCCTTATGTCAGACATTCCCACAAAGGGTCTTCATGTGTCTTCCTGCATCCAGGTCAGTAGAGCTAATGCTGCAAACATCAGCTGGTGTGTAAAGCCTGAGAAAGGGATACAGTTTTATTTATCAGTACACATGATTTGGCTTCTACTATGACACCTTGGCTTTTTACTCCACCACTCCCACTACAAATGAACAGTCAGAAAAACAGAAAACCTCTTGTTAATATGCAAACAACTGAAACACTGCAAAATAAGTGACATCTATCTGGTATGTAAGCCCACACCCCCTCAATATATATACCAGCTTCATGGTTTCACACTGGTGAAAGGAGAAGGTCCACAAAAAGTGATCAACAGTCTAGAGTGATCCCTTTTTTCACTCTTGCTCATCTGAGTAAGTGATTTTACGGAACTACAGCAGTAAGCATATACAGGGAAGCTTTCTTGAAATATAGTGCAGTTATCCAGTTGCTTACTATAATATCATTCTCACAATGCTGATACAATACATTGCAAATAAAACCTGAAGAATAACTTTGGTATGACACTGCAACTTCTGAAGCACTGTTCTGCTGTTTTATTTCCTAATGTAAGAATATTCTGTCAGATAATGATAATTTAATCTTTTACTAATGATGATATTTCCACGTCCATTGTGTTAAAGCAGTGAGAAATGATAGAATATGTATAAAATGGTCTTATTCTTAAGATAAGGAATGTGGAGATTCTCAGGAGAAGGAAAAACGAATAATGTTGACTTAGTCCTAAGTGCAGTGGTGGTGACAGGACGAGGGTGCAACTGAGCTAGTAAGCAACAAGGATTATGCCAACATGTGGTTCATTACTTCCTGAATGGGTAAGGAGGTTCTATAACGACAGAGTTTTGAAACTGCAGTAGATGGAATTTCACTGCAGATGCATGAAAATACACAAGGAAAGACAGAAAAGACTTACACTAATGTACAAACTATAGAGATGGCTCCATAAGGAAGGTAAGTTGGGAATGAGACCCTGCATCAAAACAAAACTAAAAGATAGAAAGCTTAGAGAAATGGTTAATATATCACACTCATTGTTTTCACATGAACCATAAATCTGTAGTATAGACCACAAATGTACCTCTTGCAGTGGAATAGACCACACATGTGCTTCTTGCAGTGCAATAGACCACAAATGTACTTCTTGCAGTGGAATAGACCACAGATGTGCTTCTTGCAGTGGAATAGACCACAAATGCACTTCTTGCAGTGGAATAGATCATGGATGGGCTTCTTTCAGAGGGATACCCCCCCCCCCCATTCCTCCTTGGTATGAGTGATTCTACTTCGGTTGATCATTCCCACCCTTCACAGTCATATCATCATCAACTGCCAGAGATGGCAATCAAACCCAAGTCATCTGGATCATTGACAAGACATTTTTCTTCTAGACTATAAATTTGGCTATTTGCAATATTCTTAGCACAAGGATTCCCTGAAGTGTTTTATAAATATTAATGGCGATGGTGTAGATTAAAAATATGGATCTGGTATGTGAACTAACAGACAGGAAGCTGAAGGAGGTAGTTTCTCATAACACTCCAGAGAGAAGTTACTTGGGTGTCACATGTTTGGGTGTCAGGGTTTAACCTGGTTAGCACATTTGATTTACTTATCTTGCTATGACTGGAAAAAGGCTAAACTATGGTCAAATAGCCACAGAATGGATGTCATTACCATATATATATATAAAGAGGGTCTGATCCCTTCAAATATCAGTGCAGTTTCCAAGGTAGACAACTAAACAGATTCTGGATTTTAAATAAAGTATGGTAAGTGTATGTACCTACTGCTTTTTGGACAGGGTCTCCAGAAATAGTATATATACCATGGTACTGACCAAGTGGCAATGACAAAAAAGGATAGGGGTAGAAGATGCTCTAGAGTTTATTATCATTTGTAGATCATAAAACAAATCTCATTATGAAACTTCATTTCTCAGTATCAACAGGATGTTATGGGCATTCTTAATGGCAAGGATCAGAAACATTTTTCTTAACATCTGTTGTTAGTGCTTGACAGTGTCTACAATAAGTAGTATTTTTGTGACACATCTCTGTCTTCACTGCAAGGCCTTTATAAAACTGAGGTATTATTGTATGGAATCATCTTGACAGTACGGGAGGCTAGTCTACTTTGGCCTAACTTAACCCACAGAATATGCATGGCATGTAACAGTATCAAGTCAGTTTTTGTGTACATGCTAACATGTACATACTGTCGAATGCAGACAACTGACCTGCACATCCCCACCATTTTCCAGATTTCCACTGGGGTCTGCAGGCAGGCAAGAAGGTTTTATTTGTGTCATATTTTCTTATGACATGATGAGCTGGAGCACATGCATTTAAGAATTGCATGGCTTCTTGCTGCCATACATAGTAGATTTATTTAATCTAGAAAAAATGAGAAAAAAGAAAAACATAAATATAAATATAAATATAAATATAAATATATATATATATATATATATATATATATATATATATATATATATATATATATATATATACACACATATATCATACAGAGCCCCACTGATTAAACTGCTTCTGTCAGTCTGAGTCACTCAAACTACCTTGTGTATGAAGGTTGGGTAGTAATCACATTCTGTACATACACACTACACACACACACACACACACACACACACACACACACACACACACACACACACACACACACACACACCCACACACACACACACACAAAAGTGAGACAGTAGCAATATCTTATAACTGCACAATTGCATAAAACATCTCGTGTGAGATTCAGAAATGGTTTTCACTTCAGGGTAGTAAATTGAGTATGAGGAGCAGGCACATATCAGGTGGGAGCATTTCAGAGACACACTAAGCAAAACTGTAGAAACCTGGGAGATCTCAAGTTCTGCATAATTTGGAAAGGGTAACATGATATGGAAATGAGCAGTAGTATTCAAATGAAATCATTATAAATGCCAAAAAGGGTAAACTATTTGGTAGAGTGATTCAGAAACACATATAACTCATGTGAAGTGATGCTAACAACATAACTTTTGACTGCAGCTAAAACTTAGATTTTCAGGAGACAGACTACAGAAACATGCACAGGGCAACCACTACACTAGTAACTGTGTAAACACAAGAGGTTGTTATAGCTTTGAGTAATCACTGTGTGCATTGCCTGTAACATATCTTATTCATCTGTTGTTCTTAACATACTAGATCCTCCATGATGCAGTGGGCCACTACTGTGTGGGAGATACAGCATGCAAAAGTTGTTTGAGATGTGTCACCATCATATGTAGGCCCAGGGGAGGGAGCATGGAGTACGTATCTCTGTGGATACTAAGATATATATGATGTTGAGTATACTAGTCACAGAGACCATTCTGTGATTAACAAGTGACATGGTAGGTATATCCCAGGAATCTGCCTCAAGCACAAGTCACCCTTTCTTGATGCCATGATACAGCAGGTGAGAGAGCATATGCAGTTTTCATGTACCACAGAGGGATAAGATGCATTGTCATGTGGACTTCTTATAATATAGCTTGTTTCCCTAATTTACTGGGGACCATAGACTGTACCCATATTGCAATAGAGGTACGACCTGGGGAGCAAATGCAAGTGGTTCCAGTCTATCAACTGCCAGGTGGTCTTTAATGCACATGTTATAATATAAAACGTGTCTTCATGGGTAACCATTTGAAATATTGAGACCTGCTAGAGCAAATCCCCAAATATGGAGACTGAATGGTCAAAAGAACAGACTTATATACTAATTCCAAGATGCCATTTCTTGTAATATTCCCTTTTCTCCACAGTATGACAATCTTGAAGTTGGTATATATAAGTTCAGGGGGTGCTGTGAGCTTGCTCCCCCCTCAAAAAGAAGTTTTGATGATAAGGGCAAGTTTTGATATTCACTCTTCTCCTGCGTTTTCAGTCTTTTTTTTTTGACATGTAGCCAGTCAGCATTTTGAATGCTGACATTTCAAAAGGGAGCCCTATACAGGCCAACCACTCAGTACCCACAGCTCCCACATATGGCATATGTGAAACCTTTATCAGTTGTTTGTGCAGGGGGATTCCCCAAATTACATGTTATTGGTAATGCCAAATATGCACTAGACCCATGGCTAATGAAACCTATTAGAACTGCTCCCCTGACCATTTCAGAAAATGTCTACAGCACTGCCCTGTCACAGACATGGGTCAAAGTATAATATGAGTTTGGCCTACTTAGGCCTGGTTCCCCTATCAAGCTGTATCTCTTGGTGCACTGCAGTATAGCATTACAACATCAAACACAGCATCCTAACATGCAAACAGATACAGCAGGGAGTGGCATTCAAGAGGAGGAATTGCCAAACTCAGCAGCAGAGGACGTACTTGATGATGAACCTGTGTAGGAACAGACTGCAGGATATGACTATGACAGATGGAGACGGGCACAGTATGTCATGTCACTGGCAAGGAGGCAGAGTCTTTTTCACAACTGTGAGCCAGATTAAAGCATTATACATAAAATTAAAAATGGTGCACACTAAAATACAACCAAGATGTGTTATACGATGCATATATTCCCCACTCTGCATCAGATACAGACTACCCAAGAAACACAGTACTGAGGGAAGGGCACAGTTAGCATGTGCCAGGTGGAAAAAGCCACAGTGACAAGTGTGAAAAATGAGCAGTGCACATATGTGTCCATGTGTGTGTGTGTGTGTGTGTGTGTGTGTGTGTGTGTGTGTGTGTGTGTGTGTGTGTGTTGAACAGCCCCAATACATGAAACACAAAATGCAGGGATCTGGTGGATAGATACACGTACCTTACAGAAGATGTATGTTCCTTGCATGCCCCAGTGCTTGGGAATACTCCCTCCTGGGAGTGACACAAACATGATCCACACCAAAAGGAAAGAATGAAATGTGCTTTAAACATGAGTGTGACTCATGTATTTGATAGAATCTGCACAAATACCTCATCTATGTATCTATCCATGTTCCTCCATAGCACTCTCAACACTGGATAGTGGTGTGAAGGTTGTAGTGCTATGGATTTCAGACCATGCCATGGTGGGACTCACTAGGTTTTAGTGCTATGGATTTCAAACCATGTCTACATCCTTCCATGGCAGGACTCACCAGGTTGTAGGGCTATGGATTTCAGACTCCCCACTGGAAGTTAACTCACTTGTGCCTATACCACTACTTGAGTACGTTCTTGGCTAGCAACTTCATCTACACTGTCAGCCAAACATTTAGAGCGGCCACATCTACAGCTCCACTTTGCACTTGTAACTTCACTGGCACTATGTGGATCCTGGAAAGCTTTTAAACATGCATAAATACAGTTATTAACTTCTGCATTTGTGCATGTATAAAATAAAAGAAGTGCTAACTGAAAAATATTAAAGTAAAATGTTTTTGTCTTCATTTACTCCTGGAGTACAGCACAGTATAGTCATTTTGTGGGACAGCACGCATTATTTTAGCTGTCTCTACAGTCCACACACATCTGCAAGCAAAATGCATTTTCTGCTAAAACTTTTAATTTGTAATTTCAGCAAACAATCACACAGTTAGATATCTGCACAACTATTTCCTGATCCTGCAGTTTTGGGGAGTGTTGCTTTCCAATGCTTCTGTCAGTAGATGTTGGGCTGCCTCCTAACCATTTTTTCTTACTTCTACTTTTTTTTGATACAGAGAGATGTAGGAGCATCTAAGAAGTACGCTACCATCAAACAGGAAAATAATTTGTTAGATCAAGATGGAGCCATACAAAATGAGTACTCAGGCTGGCTCCTACATTCTATTCCATTTCTGCTGCTTGCATTCCAGGAAATATTTTCCATACAATTCATTTATATCTTCAAATAAAAATGAACGTGGGATTTTAGAAAGATTTTAAAGCTGACAAGGTATTTTAGAGAGTTTTTTTTAGTCTGTACTCTGTACTGTTTCCACTTGCAAGAGGAAGAACAGGAAATTTCATGCATGTGTGGTACATATAGAGTGAAAGGAGATTGTTAAAATGTAATGAAACAAAATACTGTAAAGCTAACTATAGCTGCTAGCAGGGAAACCTAGTATAAACTGTTGCATATATGAACAAAAAAGTAATACTCCATGCATCTACCACACAGTCTGTAATTTCCTCTTGTCTTCTTTCCTTTTTACATGAACCTTTTTTGAGACCACCACAGCAACCTTCCCCGGGATTCTGTGAACTTCCGTGCAGGAATAGCTTATTCCTGCATGGAAACGACTGTTTAAGAGCAGCACAGCAGCGTGCGATGCATGGTTATGAAGGTGCTCTGCCTCTGCTGATAAAGGGACATGGAGCTTGGACGAGTGCAGAGGGTGTGTCTGACAGCAGAGTTCTCACAATATACATGCCCCTGCACTTAACAATTGCCGTCCAGCAATCAAAATGAGTGAGAATGCCCATAGTATAACTCAGACCTCTCAACTGTCCCTGATTTTCAGGGACATCCCCGATGTTGACTCAAAGTTCAGGTTTGTCCCTCTGAATTCCTGTTAACACTGATGCCTGTTGAACAAAATGTGGTGAATTATACTTAATAAATAAATAAATATGACAATAAAGAAGAGCCGAGTAGTTATTTAATGTCAGGAAATGTATATTAATTCACATTTTGATTTTCTAATTCTGGTACTGTCTCAAGTTAATAGAACTAATATTTGAAAAGTGTCCCTGATTGTCCCCAATTTATTTTGGAGTTGTCCCTGAGTCTGTTGATATTTGTCCCTGATTGGTAGAGAGCTAGGACAACAATCACAGCAAACACACTAGGATTTCTGTCAAAAGTGCAGATGCATGCAGAAATCCACAGCAATAAGGGAAACCTGTCCCTTCTTAGAGAAAATAACACTAGAATTTTTTTCTTTTTTTATCAAACTGATTAAATTTAGCCATAGCTGCGTGGGTTTGCCCATCACTTAGCTATGCATACTCTAGCTTAAATGGCACAAGTAGGTAAATATCAAGATACATTCAGTAGAAACAGTATTGCTATAGTGTAGTCGTTAGAGTGGCTGTTTTGTGAGCAGTCATTCCTGGTGCGATCCTCACTGTAGAAAATTCCATTTTCCATGTGAAAGCAATTCATGAACAATTTGTTTGCTGTATATCCTACTAAATAACATATATTTGTGAACTGGAGTACTGCATTAAGTGCAGATGTGAGGTGTCATTGTAATAATGTGGAAAAATCCACAGATAAACACAAGTGCCCCATACAGTATATGTACACATTGATCATGGATACTAAACAAAGTTATAATGTGTAATGAATGATAAATCAATGCCATACAGCAAATAGTATGAAAAATGTATAATGTGTCCAAATCTACCACTTTCCCAAGATCCATGGTTCTTTTCTTTCTAAATTAGTGTGGGGGTAAGCGGGAGTAAGCATGTTTAAGCAGCAGTAAGCAGGTTTAATCCTGTTTGTGTGGGGGGTAAGCAATGCTTACACAGGATAAGCAATTTAGAGGCTGACTGAGTGTAAAAAAAATTAACCGGACGTTAGCATTGTATACCATCATGCAAACCCACGCAAACTGCTTAAAAGTGCCTTAATCACTCTATATCCAGCAGCCCTTGTTCTGTCCAGCAACAAAATAAACAGACCTTGCAGATTTTGAACCCAGGACCCTGTACACTATAGTCACAGCAGTTAACCAGTAAGCCATCACAGCTGTACATAAAAATAAGGTATACCTAAACAGATCCTCACTATAGCAAAATCACAATTTACATGTGAAAGAATTTATAAACAATTTGTTTGTGTATAACCTACTAAAGAACATATATTTGTGAACTGGAATACTGCATTAAGTCCAGATGTGAGGTGTCATTGTAATAAAGTGGTGAAATCCCCCAATAAACACAAGAAACCCATACAGTGTATTGACACATGAATCAGGGATACTAAACAAATATATAACATGTAATGAATGATAAATAAATGCCAAACAGCAAATAGCTGCAAATTTAAAAATAAGCAATGCTAAGCATTGCATACCTCTGCTTACCAGGTGTAAGCAATGTGTAGCGCAGCTAAATAGATTTGCCCATTGGTATACCACTTTAAGCAATGTCAACCTTAGGTAAGCATGTTTGCCCGTAGATTAGCATTTTCAAAACTGTCTAATCACAGCAAAGTGCAGAAAATTGGCCCTATTTAAACCAAACAGGGGGGAATACATCACACAACTGGTTGCAGCTTCCACCTGTAGGCACAATAGCTGGTGTTGGGGAAGGACTGTGCTTCCGAGCACAGCACTGGGGCATCCAGGAGTCTAAGGTCATGGCAGGACTCCTGGTAAAAGACCATAATGAGAGACTGCTGCAGGGCCAGTACCAGGGTTCCCAATATAAAGTGGAAGCCTGGGACCATCTCGCACATGACCTCACCAGTGCCACTTGCATCCCTCAAACTGGTGAGCAGGTCAGGCATCACTATGCCAACCTGAAATGGAGAAAGAGGGAGCTCTTGGATCAGTGGATCCAAGAAGCTAGGCAGGGTGATGTCCAAGCAGTGTGTAAGTACTCATTCTACTAACTGTTTAATAATTGCCTAGCTCATATATATCATGGATAGGTATAGCTAAATATTCCTCTTAGGTCTCTGACAGCTGCAGCAGAGTGGGCTGTGAATCAGGAAGCCCATGTGTGTAGGCTGCAAAAGCTGCATCGTGAGGCAGGTTAGTAATAATATTGCATGTACTGTCAAAATAAATAAATCTAAAAGTAGTAGAAGGTTAATTGCCAGTATCAAACCTGTATTGTGTAAGGGATGTATGGAATAAACCACACAATATGGCAGGAAGAGTCTCATATAGGTTGTATGTAAATAAAAGGGCAATAAAGGTCTAACTCCTGGACTGCTTGTGTTTACTCTGGTATCATATGGTAATGTAATGTTGCATTCCCTTAATAGTATTGTTGTATTAAGCACTGTTACCCACACTGTGCTACATAAATAAAATGTGTAGGAATGTCTGTATACGACTATTGTAATCACAAGGTCATATTGTACAAGTGAGGGAGACTTAGACAGAAAACATTGAAAAGCTACACAACAAAATCCAAATAGCACAGAACTG
The DNA here is from genome assembly GCF_019279795.1 of Protopterus annectens. NCBI lineage: Eukaryota > Metazoa > Chordata > Ceratodontiformes > Protopteridae > Protopterus > Protopterus annectens. Next base: position 1,448,327,831 of record NC_056728.1, read on the forward strand.
TGATGTACACTGTTGTATTTTTAGCACACACAGCCATGGTTCGAATCCTGAGAGTGATAGTAAGTTGTATGCATAATCATACCCCTCAACTGTGCATATTTTGTCAGAAAGTTCAGATAACTGGCTTAATTTTTCTGCCTGTCACCCTGCCCCCCTGGCAAAATCAGTGGGTTGATCCCAGAAGTTTTGGTAGCAAATAATGACATACAACTGAGTGTCACACATCATAACTGTCAGAAATATATCTATAAGAACAAACCTATCACTCTAGCAACTCATCAAAATGTTATGAGAGTAATATGCAAATTATGTCCCATCGCTAACCCCATGTTGTGAAGCTATGACCAGAGTGAGATGTATGTGCATAATAATAACGTTGAATCTGGTAATATGTGTGGCAACATTCAGGTAGTGTTAACAAACATTCCCTCCACAGGTCTGTCAGTGCCTGGAAATAAAAGATTGAAATCCTGGACTGGTACTGTTTAGTCTGGTATTATATGGCATTGTTAGTGTTGCAGTTTCTCTGAATAATAATGTATTACTCATCACTGTCACCCACACTGTGCTACATTATAAAACTGTCTAGGAATCCCTGTATAAGGCTGTTGTAATTGAAAGGTCAGATTGTAAAAGCATGGGAGACTTATAGACAGAAATCAGTGAAGAGATAGACACAGCAATATCTAAATAGCACACTCAACTGTGATGTACACTGTTTTATTTTTAGCAGACACAGGCATGGTTCGAATCCTGGGAGTGGTAGTAAGCTGTATGCAGAATCATACCACTCAACTGTACAGATTTGTTCAGAATGTCCTGATAAATGGCCCATATCCGCTGCCTGTTACCCTGTCCCCCTGGCAAATCAGTGTGATGATCTCTGAAATTTAGGCAGCCTTTAATGACATATAACTGACTGTCACACCTGTAAATATTCAGAAAATGTATATGAAAACAAACCTGTCATTGTAGCAACTCACCAAAAGTTTATGAGGGCAATTGTCAAAATATGTCCCAGTTCCACCTGCATGTTGTCAAGCCTTGACCGAGCGTGTGCAATAAGAGATTGAGAGGTATGTGCATAACATCAACCTGGAATCTGGGAATATGCGTAGAAACAGTCAGGTAGTGTTAACAAACAATTCCTCCACAGGTATATCAGGAAAGAAGTG